>NC_135224.1:1347500-1397500 GCF_052324685.1 Brachyhypopomus gauderio
CACCCCCCCCCCCCCCCCCCCCCCCCCCGCTCGACAACTTACACACAGTGTCCTGGTTTTCCCAAACAAAAATATGGTCACCCTACTATATCAGGGGTGGCCAACCCGTCATAGACCAAGAGCCACTTTTCTTACTGTGTTACGGCAAAGAGCCACATCGTACATGGGCGAGTGTAATCTGTTGAGCGGGGGGGGGGGGAGTGTAAATTATTAGCTGGGAAGACAGTCAAATGCGTGTTTTCCACTACGCCGGTTTTAAAAGTATTAGCGGCTCGCTAGGCTTGTAAACTAACCGCGCACCACGAAAATGTAGCAGTGTGTCGCCCCGTTTGTGCAGGTGAGCCCGCGGACCGGCTGGGGAGCCGCACGAAACCAGGCAAAGAGCCGCGGGTTGGCCACCCCTGCTCTATAGCATACCTGTCAAGTTTTTTATTTTAAAATAAGGGAAAGTTTCCGCTGGTTGCTACAAGCATTCCCAGCTGCACAACCGAGGTCCAGGACCCCTTATATTTACACCAAGTCTTCACTTTTTTGGTAGGAACACCTTCTCTCTCGTTACATTCATCCATCTCTGATTTGATTTTCGGGTTTGTTGTTCCCGCTGTCAGCGCTAATCTCGCGAGAACTCACATTTGGGCTACTGCAGGGTGACATTCTCGCGAGACTAGAGACATAATTCATTTTGGAGAGGCACTTTTAAAAATCATTATATTATAATACGGGAAAATATTAATACGGGAGGACGATGGGGAAGAGGGATAAAATACGGTAGTTCCCCGGCCAAAACGGGAGACTTGACAGGCTTGCCTACATACGATGACGGACGTACCTTATCTCAAAATGGGTGAAACAGTACTGGAGTATTTCGCCTCCACGACCAGCAGGTGGCGATGAAAATCGCACGAAAGAATCAACAAAGAAGACGTTCGCAGGTGCGTCGTCACGTCATCACGTCATCACGTCATCGCGCTGCTTGAATTTTGCGCGGGATAATCACAGAACGGACCGGCCGCTTCCGCTCGCGCGCTGCTGCGTGTAAACAAACGAACACACGCGCCGCTTCACCGTCACGGGAGCTCGAGACGCGGCAGGAGAATATATACATTTATAACATTAAATCACACCAGTGGGGATTAACTAAAGACGTAGTTTAAGATTTAGTTTAGATTGAGTTCAAATCAAACACGCTGAGTGAGGCAGTTACCGTCAGTTCACCGGACCGGTGTGAATACATTTGACCTCAGGTAAGAGAAATAACTACACACAACTATATATAACTATACACATATATAACTATATATAACTATATACATATATAACTATATACATATATATCTATATATAACTATAAACATTTATAAAACTATATAACTATATACATATATAACTATATACATATATATCTATATATAACTATATACATATATATCTATATATAACTATATACATTTATAACTATATATAACTATATACATATATATCTATATATAACTATATACATATATAACTATATACATATATAACTATATACATATATAACTATATATAACTATATACATATATAACTATATACATATATATCTATATATAACTATATACATTTATAACTATATATAACTATATACATATATAACTATATACATATAACTACCCCAGCTAACACAACTACCCCAGCTAACATTACCCCAGCTAACATAACTACCCCAGCTAACATTACCCCAGCTAACATAACTACCCCAGCTCACACAACTACCCCAGCTAACATTACCCCAGCTAACATAACTACCTCACCCCAGCTAACACAAATACCCCAGCTAACACAAATACCCCAGCTCACATAAATACCCCAGCTAACACAACTACCCCAGCTAACACAACTACCCCAGCTCACACAACTACCCCAGCTAGCACAACCACCCCGGCTCACACAACCACCCCGGCTCACATAACCACCCCAGCTAATATAACTACCCCAGCTCGCATTACTACCCCAGCTCACATAACTACCCCAGCTAGCATAACTAACCCAGCCGGCTAGTTCATCCACCGAGGTTTCTGATCTGACATTTCTTCTGTTTTTTGGCCGTGTCACAGTCTAAGCTGTATGTGATTTTAAACCGAGATGATGTCAAAAAGAAAAGACTTCCTGGATTCTGTTCATCCGGATAAAGTTCAAATCTTTCTCAACTTTATCAAACTACACGTATGTACTTCTTTTACCACTCTAACTTTAGATATTGCCAATAATAACACACGAACATACATGTGACTTTATATATATATTTTATAATGTCCCCTAATCAGCATACGTGTGTGTGTATATATCTGTGGATGTATACGTGTGTGTATCTGTGTGGATGTATACATGTGTGTGTGTGTGTGTGTGTATATCTGTGTGGATGTATACATGTGTGTGTGTGTGTATCTGTGTGGATGTATACATGTGTGTGTGTGTATATCTGTGTGGATGTATACATGTGTGTGTGTGTATATCTGTGTGGATGTATACATGTGTGTGTGTGTATATCTGTGTGGATGTATACATGTGTGTGTGTGTATATCTGTGTGGATGTATACGTGTGTGTGTGTGTGTGTATATCTGTGTGGATGTATACATGTGTGTGTGTGTATATCTGTGTGGATGTATACATGTGTGTGTGTGTGTGTGTGTGTGAAGTAAACAGTCTACAGTTAATTTCATTATATAACTGCACACTGTAAATCTTTCTCCTGACTGGAGGGCTGTGGGCGGTTTGTTGCGACGTGATTGGCTGTGTGATGCCGGTGTGGTATGTGTTCTCCGGGTCTGCAGAAGGATGGAGCGGATCCGTTCGACCTGACCGAGCTGTTGCACGAGCTGCAGAGGAACCAGAGAGCAGAATTGTGGGGACGGGCGGTGGTGTTACTGCGGCACGCGCTGGAGGCTTACCCGCCTGAGCGCTGGGTCACCGGCCTCGGTGACGACGACGCAGACGAGATGGAGGTGGAGCCGTCGGCTGATCTGGTGCGTTTAACGCCACGTGGTCGTGACAACAACAAAACGAAGCGAAGCAAAAAATTTATCCACAGTTCAACTTTTGTTGCATATGCTGTTAACACTAGGTGGCGCACTAAGACCTCGCAAATGCATAAATACTGTAGTGTGTCTGTCTGTGATTACAGAAACACACCATGGCTGTGCTGGATGGCATCACCCTGCTGTGTACGGTGTCTCTGGATGTGGTCGAGGCTGGGGACACCCTCACTCACCTGCTGGACTGTGCTTACCTGTTGAACAGTAAGTGCATACTTGTGTAAGCAGCCTTGCTGTCCAGAATGTCTCGCTGTCCTTGTCTCTGCTCAGTGAAGGAGTGTCTCACTGATGTCTTGGCTCTGCTCTTCTGTTTACAGGTGTTGAGAGTTCTTTGCCACTGTCTGAGATGCCCCTCCAGCAGGCTGTTCATTGGTTGTTTGAGTGCTGGTGGAAGCGGGGTTTGCTCGGGAAGGAGGAGCTTGGCTGGACCGCCTTTGTCGTTTGCTTGGAAAATACAGTTACACTCAAGAAACCGGTACATAATTTGACCTGTGGCCACCATGGCTGGTTGTGTGTTTGTGTATTTCCGAAGCTGTTCACACTGACGTCAACATCTTCAGTTAGGGTTAGTTAGGGTAGGGTGAGCTGGTTATCTGAGTCACACTTCCTCGTAGGCCTGGGCGATACTGCAAATCTCAAATTTTTTCCCCTAATTTATTAACTATTCTAGATTCCAATCTCCATTTCTTTAGTTCCTACATCATGTATCTGAGACCTTTACCAAAACGTTAAAGTTGATTTTATTCATAGAAACATTAGAGGTTCAGAAACATTAACAGCGCCATCTAAAATGGTCAAACTGTGCAAATAATGTTACATGTAACTGTTGCATATCCTTTTAAATATATACTGTTACACCTTATAAAATATATACAAATTTCAAATCTATATTGTTACATATCCCTTCAATGGACTGAAAGTGCAGTTTTAGTTTAATTTTTTCTTGCACCCTACAACCTAACCCTACACTCTACACCCTGACCCAACACCAACACACTACACCCTAATCCTATACCCTGACCCTACACCAACACTACACCCCAATCCTTCACCCTACACCCTACACTCTAACCATATCCTAACCATATCATATCACCCTACAATCTAACCTACACTCTAACCATATACTTTACACCCTAACCCTACACCCTACACTCTAACCATATACTGTACACCCTGACCCTACACTCTAACCATATACTCTACACCCTACACTCTAACTATATACTGTACACTCTGACCCTACACCCTACACTCTAACCATATACCGTACACCCTGACTACACCGTAGGGTCAAGCGTGCGCAGCAACTTAATTAGCCTCGTCTTCCTGAGACAGAAAATGCACAATGTCCTCTTCCGTGTGTCATACTGGAGGGCACCAGACAATCATGCAGCTAATGTCTGCTGCCTTGTAGTTGTGGGATTTAATGTCTGCTGCCTTGTAGTTGTGGGATTTAATGTCTGCTGCATTGTAGTTGTGGGATTTAATGTCTGCTGCCTTGTAGTTGTGGGATTTAATGTCTGCTGCCTTGTAGTTGTGGGATTTAATGTCTGCTGCATTGTAGTTGTGGGATTTAATGTCTGCTGCCTTGTAGTTGTGGGATTTAATGTCTGCTGCCTTGTAGTTGTGGGATTTAATGTCTGCTGCCTTGTAGTTGTGGGATTTAATGTCTGCTGCCTTGTAGTTGTGGGATTTAATGTCTGCTGCATTGTAGTTGTGGGATTTAATGTCTGCTGCCTTGTAGTTGTGGGATTTAATGTCTGCTGCCTTGTAGTTGTGGGATTTAATGTCTGCTGCCTTGTAGTTGTGGGATTTAATGTCTGCTGCATTGTAGTTGTGGGATTTAATGTCTGCTGCCTTGTAGTTGTGGGATTTAATGTCTGCTGCCTTGTAGTTGTGGGATTTAATGTCTGCTGTCTTTTCCTGGGTGCTCTGGTGATCTGCAGCGCTGGTATTTTCTCCCTGATGTTCCATGTGGTATTTGTGTTCTCCCTGATGTTCCATGTGGTATTTGTGTTCTCCCTGCTGGAACTAATTTGTTGTGCTGTTGCTTTTGGTTGCAACTGACGTTCGACACATCTTACACTTCTGAGGTCATCTGAGGTTTAAATTCTGTACTGCTGAAGGTGTTTGAGTGTTTGAAACTACATACAATTACCTACAGAAATTATTGAATGGAATAGCAGCAATCGTCTTTAAAATATGCTGTAAATAATTGTGCAATCTTTATTTTCATATTTCAAATTCAAATTAACCAAATTAATTGTGAAATTAATTGTGAAAATCGCCCAGCACAACAAAGCAATAAGTTTTAAGTTTAAGACACCATGCTCTGCCTGTCACAGGCACGCAGGGAAAGAAAGACGATTAATTAAAGGGTGCCACAGTGTTTTGGTGGTGTGTGTGTGTGTGTGTTTGTGTGGTTGGTGTGCAGGTCAGGTTTGTTTGGAGTCACCCTTCCAAACAGGATACAGCTGTCTATGTTGCTATAGTAACTAATGTGGATAAAACTTGAGCTTAAATCTGCGTGTTGGGTTCCAGTTTGTGAACAACCTTGATGTTGTCATGGAGATAATCGGAGATCCTTTTGTTGAGTTTGGGTGGGCTGTCTTTATATGCTGTATTTACATGTTGTGTTTGTGTGCACTGTGTGTATGTGCGCTGTTTATGGATTGTTTGTGTGTGCTGTGTTAATGTATTGTGTGTGTGTGCTGTGTTAATGTATTGTTTGTGTGTGCTGTGTAAATGTATTGTTTGTGTGTGCTGTGTTAATGTATTGTTTGTGTGAGCTGTGTTAATGTATTGTGTGTGTGCTGTGTTAATGTATTGTTTGTGTGAGCTGTGTTAATGTATTGTTTGTGTGAGCTGTGTTAATGTATTGTGTGTGTGTGTGCTGTGTTAATGTATTGTTTGTGTGAGCTGTGTTAATGTATTGTGTGTGTGCTGTGTTAATGTATTGTGTGTGTGTGCTGTGTTAATGTGTTGTTTGTGTGTGCTTTGTAAATGTATTGTTTGTGTGTGCTGTGTTAATGTATTGTTTGTGTGTGCTGTGTTAATGTATTGTGTGTGCTGTGTTAATGTATTGTGTGTGTGTGTGTGTGCTGTGTTAATGTATTGTTTGTGTGAGCTGTGATAATGTATTGTGTGTGTGTGCTGTGTTAATGTATTGTGTGTGTGTGCTGTGTTAATGTATTGTTTGTGTGTGCTGTGTTAATGTATTGTTTGTGTGTGCTGTGTTAATTGTGTGTGTGTGCTGTGTTAATTGTGTGTGTGCTGTGTTCACAGATGAGTGAGTTGACCAGGCTACATGGCCTGTGGGAGGTGCTGCTCACTGTGGACTTTAACTCTGACAGGGGCCAGTCTGTGATAGACCCCCTACTGCAGTGTTTCCTCAGTGCCAACCACATCAAACGAGAGGAGGTGAGCGCGTGTGTGTGTGTGCGCGCGGGGGTGGGTGTGCGTGTGTTTGTGTGGGTGGGGGTGGGTGTGTGCGCGTGTGTTGGTGGGTGTGGGTGTGGGCGTGTGTTTGTGGGTGTGTGTGCGGGTGCGTGCGGGTGGGTGTGCGTGTGTTTGTGTGGGTGGGTGTGTGTGTGTGTGTGTGCGCGTGTGTTGGTGTGTGCGTGGGTGTACGTGTGTTTGTGTGGGTGGGTGTGTGTGTGTGTGTGTGTGCGCGTGTGTTGGTGTGTGCGTGGGTGTGCGTGTGTTTGTGTGGGTGGGTGTGTGTGTGTGCGCGTGTGTTGGTGGGTGTGGGTGTGTGCGTGGGTGTGTGTGTGCGCGTGTGTTTGTGGGTGTGTGTGCGGGTGTGTGTGTGTGTGTGTTTTCGAGTCCCCGCTATACAGGTGCTACCCAACAGTATGATGAGTAAAGTGATACTGAAATCATGTTTTTAGCAAAGTGTGTCTACACTTGACCTTTTTTGACCTGGAAATGTTTTCAGTCTCAGTGTTTTGGAACTCTGTCCATCCTGTGTGTTCCTGGGGATTTATTGCACTGTGTGTGCATGTGATCATGCGTGTGTGTGTGTGTGTGTGTGTGTGTGTATCTGTATGTGTGTGTGTGTGTGTGTTCCAGGGAAAACGTTTTCTTGCGTTCCTGTTTACCTGGGATGTGAGATTTATCAGGATGATCCACGAGACCATTAAGAACCAGCTGCAGTTTTTCTCCAGGTGAGTGTGACTCCACCCTCACTGTTGGCTCTGTTTGCAGGCTGATCTGGTGTTAATGACTCTTACTGTTATACATGGCCCAGGCCAGAGGGCCGTGACTATTACTATTATACGTAGCACCCCAGTGCATTTTACTGAGAGTGTGTGTGTGTGTGTGTGTGTGTGTGTGTGTGTGTGTGTGTGTGTGTGCGTGTGCGTGTGCGTGCGCGTGCGCGTGCGCGTGCGCGTGCGCGTGCGTGTGTGTGTGTGTGTGTGCCGTGACGCCTCCACTGTCCTGCAGGGCTGCTGCAGTAGACGTGGCCGAGGTTTACTTCCGCGCGTGGAGGAAAGCCAGCAGCCCCTACCTGGAGGAGATCGAGGTGTCCTGCGTGCAGGACTTCATGCAGCACGCTCTGCTCCTGCCCCGAGCCTCACCCGTCCACCCCAAAGTCCGGCAGGTGAGAGTGCTGTGCTGCGCTATGTAGGAGCTGCAGGACGTTGACCTGCCTGCTGACGTCCTGTCTGTCCTGCAGATCCTGAAGTATTTCCACCAGCAGAAGTTCCGTCAGGGTGTGGACGAGATGCTGCACCGTCTCTATAAGCCCATTCTGTGGAAGGCACTGAAGGTGAAGTCCCCTCACCTACCCTGCCCCCTACACCCTCACCCACACCCCCTACACCCTCACCTACCCTGCCCCCTACACCCTCACCCACACCCCCTACTAGTGTTGTCAAAAAAATCGATATATCGATACGTATCGATACTGACCATTCTGAAACGGTACAATACTCGTTTCCCTTAAGTATCGATTCTTTTTACATAAAATGCGCTTTCGTTTGACCCATCCAAGCTGCCGTAATGCACAGGACAGTTTGTAATGCTAATATGGCAGCTAAAGCAAACGCAGTGCTGTTGGATTCGAAGCAGATACAGATGGAAAACCGAAGGACATGAACAAGCCCGTTTGCAAGCGGTGCTTTTGGAACTTTTCAACGAAGGGCGCTAAAGCCTGGTTGAGTGACCATAGCGCTCGACTCCGCGCGCACCCCGCGCGAACCTCCGCGAGCGGTGGAGGCTTTATACTTTCCGCTTTGCAGTGTTGTCCGAAACTATATGTGGTAGTATAAAAAACACCCCTCAAAACAGGGGAATGAACACTTACCTGACGAATTTTAATGCTGCATTGTGTTTCAGGTTTGAAAAGTGCTGCAATTTAGGCTAAAGTACTTGAAAATGTTGAAATTGTAACTACTTCGTTTCACAACAAATATCTGTCTGACTGAACAGTTCTCTTGTATTACATTAACAAATACGAGCCTCTTGTAATTCCAGGATGAAACACGAGAGAACGTGAAGACGTTAAGATTGGGCGTTTTGAAAATAAACAACCATTAAATAATGTGATTAAAAGCGCAATATTTCGAATCATTTCGAGTATATGTATAAATATTTAACTTAATTAAGTTTAACGTGCTGGGAAATATTGGTACAAGCGCTTGAATTGAACCCTGCAAACATGACTTTGTTCATTGCGCTGAGGCGCGGCGCGCGCGAAGTTACAAAATTCGAGAGGTGCACGACCTCGCGTGCGCCGCGCTTCAGCGCGATGAACAAAGTCATGTTTGCAGGGTTCATACACCTTGTGGAATTCAAACACTTGTATGTCACTTTCAAGGTCCATTTCAATATTTCCTAGCACGAGCAAAGACACTTTGTCAGACGTTCAAAAGACGTCCACTGAAAAGCCAGAATGAAAGTTTTAGCGACGTCTTTTTTAAACGTCTATTACTGCCGTTCAGTTGCAGTTTTTGCACGTCCTGACATCCAATAAAGGTCCTAGTCAGACGTTCAGATAGAAAACTCGTCATAGACGTTCATGTTAAGTTAAAAGGTTAAGGTCCTAGTCACACTGTCAGATTTTGAACCAGTTTTGAACGTCCACCAGACATGCAAAAATGGGTCTGGACTGACCGACGTGATACAGACTTGATTTTAACGTCTTTCTGACGCATGTTTGTTGGGATAAGTTAAATATTTATACATGTACTCGAAATTATTCGCTTTTTTATCACATTATTTAATGGTTGTTTATTTTCAAAACGCCCAATCGTAATGTCTTCACCAGTGGCGGACTTAGCAATTTGGAGGCTCAAGGCGAATTTAGCTAGGGGGCCCATCAACATTAATATGCGAGAAATAAGTTCAGGTTCACACTACAAGATTTTAGGCTGGTTTTTCAGTCGCCGACTGTTTTTGTAGATCGCCGACAGAAACTGTGGTCGGACGCAAATCGGGGATCATTCGGCGCTCGCTCAGTCGTGTAGTGTGAACTGCTGAAAGACGCTCGCCGAGTGGCCGCCAACTCATCGCAGACGACCGCCAGATATCTAGCATGTTTAATATCTAGCATGTTTCATATCTAGCCCAGTCGGCGACTGTGAGTCAACAGCAGCGTCTAGCTTCATACAACTTTACTACAAGACTGTGTTTAAGTTATTGTGACAGCACTGGAGAAATAGTGCGATTGATTATATCTGTGTTCACTGCAACGGAGAGATGAAATAATTCTGGCAATTTGGGACTATGGAGTGGTTAAACGGTAAAAAAAATAATAATAACGAAAATGTGGAGTACATGTACGTTGTTTTTATCTTCTTCGTGGTGTTGCTGGTTCTCGCGAGTGTTTCATTTTCGTGTTCTCGTGTTTTTGGACGGCAGCCAGATGAGTCGGCGATTCCCCAGTCGTGTAATTCGTGAGCCCGCGTCACCGATCAGTCATGTAGTGTGAACGCCACAACAACTGAAAGACTTGCGATTACAGCACAACGAGTCGTATAATGCGAACGGGACAAAAACCTGATGACTGAAAAGTCGTGTAGTGTGAACCTGGCTTTAGCTAGACAAGGGGGCCCTACAGTGGGAGGGGCCCAAGGCAATTGCCTAGCAACGCCTCTATGCAAAGACCGCCTCTGGTCTTCACGTTCTCTCATGTTTCATCCTGGAATTACAAGATGCTCGTATTTGTTAATGTAATACAAAAGAACTATTCAGTCAGACAGATATTTGTTGTGAAATGAAGTTACAATTTCAAGCATTTTCAAACACAAAGCAACATTCATTTGTTTGTTTATAAAAAAATAAAAAGGCTTTAAAACGGAAATTAGCACCGTATCTGACTTTGGTATCGAAAATGGTATCGAATTTCAATATTTTTTTAAGTATTGTATCGAAGTTGTAATTCTTAGTATCGTGACAAGCCTACACCCTCACCTACCCCCCTACACCCTCACCTACCCCCCACACCCCCTACACCCTCACCTACCCTGCCCCCCACACCCTCACCCACACCCCCTACACCCTCACCTACCCCCCACACCCCTTCACCCTCACCTACCCCCCACACCCCTTCACCCTCACCTACCCCCCACACCCCCTACACCCTCACCCACACCCCCTACACCCTCACCTACCCCCCACACCCCCTACACCCTCACCTACCCCCCACACCCCCTACACCCTCACCCACACCCCCTACACCCTCACCCACACCCCCTATACCCTCACCTACCCTGCCCCCTACACCCTCACCCACACCCCCTACACACTCACCTACCCCCCCACACCCCCTACACCCCCTACACCCTCACCCACACCCCCTACACCCTCACCTACCCCCCACACCCCCTACACCCTCACCCACACCCCCTACACCCTCACCTACCCCCCACACCCCCTACACCCTCACCCACACCCCCTACACCCTCACCTACCCCCCCACACCCCCTACACCCTCACCTACCCTGCCCCCTACACCCTCACCCACACCCCCTACACCCTCACCTACCCCCCACACCCCCTACACCCTCACCTACCCCCCCACACCCCCTACACCCTCACCTACCCCCCCACACCCCCTACACCCTCACCTACCCCTCCACACCCCCTACACCCTCACCTACCCCCCCACACCCCCTACACCCTCAACTACCCTCCCCCCTACACCCTAAACTACCCACCCTACACTCCCCACACTCAAATAGCGGCCCGCGGGCTATTTCTGGCCCGCGAGCTGTTTTGAAAAGTGTTTTTATTTTTTAGGAATCTTTTTTTTTTATTGCGCTATCCGCTCTTATTTTGAAATCACGCACGGCGATCTCAAGACGATGCCGGGGATTGCCTTTAAGGCAACAACAAACAGGTAGCAGACGCCCAAATGCGTTCGCCACCCCCCCCGGTCGACAGTTTACGTTCGTGTGTGTGTGTGTGTGTGTGTGTGTGTGTGTGTGTGTGTGCGTGCGTGCGCGTGTGTGTGCGTGCGTGCGCGTGTGTGTGCGTGTGTGTGTGTGTGTGCGTGCGTGTGTGTGCGTGTGTGTGTTGTCCAGGCGGTGAATGCGGAGGTGCGGGCGAACGCCACACTCCTGTTCACGGAGGCGTTTCCCGTCCATGACCCGACCATGGGCAGCGAGAGAGTGGATGAACTCGTCCAGAAACAGCTCGACATGCTCTGTGTGAGTCTCTTTTCTCATTTACAGACCTGTTATAACAGTGTTGGTGGATCACTGAGCCATTTACAGACCTGTTATAACAGTGTTGGTGCATCACTGGGTCATTTACAGACCTGTTATAACAGTGTTGGTGCATCACTGAGTCATTTACAGACCTGTTATAACTGTGTTAGTGCCTCACTGAGCCATTTACGGACCTGTTATAACAGTGTTAGTGCATCACTGAGTAATTTACTTACCTGTTATAACAGTGTTAGTGCATCACTGAGCCATTTACAGACCTGTTATAACTGTGTTAGTGCCTCACTGAGCCATTTACAGACCTGTTATAACAGTGTTAGTGCATCACTGAGTAATTTACTGACCTGTTATAACAGTGTTAGTGCATCACTGAGCCATTTACAGACCTGTTATAACAGTGTTAATGTATCTCTGAGCCATTTACAGACCTGTTATAACAGTGTTAATGTATCTCTGAGCCATTTACAGACCTGTTATAACAGTGTTGTATATTTTGTTGATTGCTCTTTTATATAAACGTGTTACAACACTCACAGCACTAGAGAGGCGTTCTAATTTGTTCAAGCCGTTTTAAATGTGCCGGGTCATGCTGCCTATTGTGGGGCTGCTACAACATCGTTAAAACACTCTTCTGTCCTTCGGAACTGTTACATCTCACGGTCTTCAGTAAGCCTGCTTCTCATGCTCCTCTTGGGGCTGTGCTGCTGGTGGCGCCCCCTGTAGGCCCTTCTGGAGGATGTGAGGCCTGTGGTGCGTTCCTCAGCAGTTCTGGGAGCGTGCTCCATGCTGGGCCGCTGCTGGGAGCTCCTCCCCTCCATCGTCATCACCGACCTGCTGAACAAGCTCCTCCTCCAGATCGCCACGGACACCAGCTCCCCTGACTGCCGCTGCGCTGTCTTCCTGGTGAGGGTCGTGTGTGTGTGTGTGTGTGTGTGTGTGTGTGTGTGTGTGTGTGTGTGTAGTGTAGTGTATGTCTATGATTCTAGATAACAGTCAAAGTTATCCTCACATGTGTGTGTGTGTATGTAGTGTATGTCTGATTCTAGATAACGGTCCAAGTTATCCTCACATATGTGTGTGTGTATGTTTATGATTCTAGATAACAGTCTGAGTCATCCTCACATGTGTGTGTGTGTGTGTGTGTGTGTGTGTGTGTGTGTGTGTGTAGTGTATGTCTGTGATTCTAGATAACAGTCTGAGTCATCCTCACGTGTGTGTGTGTGTGTGTGTGTGTGTGTGTGTGTGTGTGTGTGTGTGTAGTGTATGTCTGTGATTCTAGATAACAGTCTGAGTCATCCTCACGTGTGTGTGTGTGTGTGTAGTGTATGTCTGCGATTCTAGATAACAGTCTGAGTCATCCTCTGATGGAGAAACTTCTCCCAGCCCTGAAGTCCAGCCTCCATGACACCTCGGAGAAGGTGCGGGTCGCGTTTGTGGACATGCTGCTCAAGATCAAAGCAGTCCGTGCAGCCAAGGTGATGCATTGGCAGGGTGTGTTTGGGGGTGTGTCTATGACTGAGGGGTGTGTTTGGGGGTGTGTCCATGTCTGAGGGGTGTGTTTGGGGGTGTGTCCATGTCTGAGGGGTGTGTTTGGGGGTGTGTCTATGTCTGAGGGGTGTGTTTGGGGGTGTGTCTATGTCTGAGGGGTGTGTTTGGGGGTGTGTCCATGTCTGAGGGGTGTGTTTGGGGGTGTGTCCATGTCTGAGGGGTGTGTTTGGGGGTGTGTCTATGTCTGAGGGGTGTGTTTGGGGGTGTGTCCATGTCTGAGGGGTGTGTTTGGGGGTGTGTCCATGTCTGAGGGGTGTGTTTGGGGGTGTGTCTATGTCTGAGGGGTGTGTTTGGGGGTGTGTCTATGTCTGAGGGGTGTGTTTGGGGGTGTGTCTATGTCTGAGGGGTGTGTTTGGGGGTGTGTCCATGTCTGAGGGGTGTGTTTGGGGGTGTGTCCATGTCTGAGGGGTGTGTTTGGGGGTGCCTCTCTCTCTTTTTCTATCTCTCTCTATCTCTCTTGTCATGAGCACACTTTTCTGGTTGATTTCGGTCTGATCTGAAACTAAACTTTTACAATTCTGGATTTGTATAAAGAACTTCAAAGAGTTTTTCATGTTTAGATGTTTTTATTTGGATTATTGCTGAAATAAAATGCACTGGAAATAAACCCTGTAAGGACCTCTATAATATGATATATATAATACATGTGTTTTTTGTTTTGTTTTTCTGTGTAGGTTGTTTTTGTTTTGGTTTTGTGTTTGTTTTTGTTAGCAGGTGTGTGTAGGTGGTGTTTGTGTTTCTCAGCTGCTGATTTCTGATCAGTTCTGGCACATCTATGAGTGTGTGTGTACGTCCAGGAGTCAGGGTGTCTTCTCCGTCCTCTCCGTAGTTCTGGAAGGTGTGCTCTATGGAGCACCTGCTGGCCCGGTTGGAGCTGGACTCTCCGGCTGTGTCCAAGCGCATCGTCAACCTGCTCTTCACGTCCTTCCTTCCGCTGGGCCAGCCGGAGATGGTGTGGTGTGAGCGCTGTGTCACCATGGTGCAGATGAACCCTGGAGCGGCCCGCAAGTTCTACCGTTACGTCTACCTGTACACGTCCCCCACCAACATAGGTGTGTTCTCTCTCTCCCCCTCTCCCCCTCTCTCTCTCTCTCTCTCTACCTCTACCTGTACACGTCCCCCACCAACATAGGTGTGTTCTCTCTCTCTCTCTCCCTCTCTCCCTCTCTCTACCTGTACACGTCCCCCACCAACATAGGTGTGTTCACTCTCTCTCTCTCTCTCTCTCTCTCTCTCTCTCTGTACACATCCCCCACCAACATAGGTGTGCTCTCTCTCTCTCTCTTCCTCTCTCCCTCTCTCTCTCTCTCCCTGTACACGGTGCCCACCAACATAGGTGTGCTCTCTCTCTCTCTACCTGTACACGTCCCCCACCAACATAAGTGTGTTCACCCTCTCCCTCCCTCTCTCTCTCTCTCTCTCTCTCTCTCTCTCTCTCTCTCTCTCTCTCTCTCTTTCTTTCTCTCTCTTTCTTTCTCTCTCTCGCTGACCATGTCCATCCCTTTATGACCATCAGCAGGATAGTGCGCCATGACATAAAGCTCAAATCATCTTAGACTGGTTTCTTGAACAAGAGTTCACTCTACTCGAATGGCCTCCACAGTCACCAGATCTCAGTCCAATAGAGCACCTTTGGGATGTGGTGGAACAAAATATATTGTGTGTGTGTGTGTGTGTGTGTGTGTGTGTGCGTGCATGTATACACACACACACACACACACACGGGTGTATATGTGTTCCACTTTGGCTTCATAGGCGTGTCTCTCTCTGACCTGGGACCTCTATACACATTTATTTGGGTTGGGATTTGTGTTGGGTTATTTGGGTTGGGTTTTAGGTTGGATCATTTGGGGTGGGGTTATTTGGGTTTGGTTTTAGGTTGGGGTATTTGGGTTTGGTTTTATGTTGGGGTATATGTGTTTGGTTTTAGGTTGGGGTATATGTGTTTGGTTTTAGGTTGGGTTATTTGGGTTTGGTTTTAGGTTGGGGTATTTGGGTTTGGTTTTAGGTTGGGGTATATATGTTTGGTTTTAGGTTGGGGTATTTGGGTTTGGTGTTAGGTTGGGGTATTTGTGTTTGGTTTTAGGTTGGGGTATTTGTGTTTGGTTTTAGGTTGGGGTATATGTGTTTGGTTTTAGGTTGGGTTATTTGGGTTTGGTTTTAGGTTGGGGTATTTGGGTTTGGTTTTAGGTTGGGGTATTTGGGTTTGGTGTTAGTTTGGGTTATTTGGGTTTGGTTTTAGGTTGGGTTATATGTGTTTGGTTTTAGGTTGGGGTATATGTGTTTGGTTTTAGGTTGGGGTATTTGGGTTTGGTGTTAGGTTGGGGTATATGTGTTTGGTTTTAGGTTGGGGTATATGTGTTTGGTTTTAGGTTGGGTATATGGGTTTGGTTTTAGGTTGGGGTATTTGGGTTTGGTTTTAGGTTGGGGTATTTGGGTTTGGTTTTAGGTTGGGGTATTTGGGTTTGGTGTTAGGTTGGGTTATATGTGTTTGGTTTTAGGTTGGGGTATTTGGGTTTGGTTTTAGGTTGGGGTATATGTGTTTGGTTTTAGGTTGGGGTATATGTGTTTGGTTTTAGGTTGGATCATTTGGGGTGGGGTTATTTGGGTTTGGTTTTAGGTTGGGGTATTTGGGTTTGGTTTTAGGTTGGAGTATATGGGTTTGGTTTTAGGTTGGGGTATTTGGGTTTGGTTTTAGGTTGGGGTATATGTGTTTGGTTTTAGGTTGGGGTATTTGGGTTTGGTGTTAGGTTGGGGTATTTGGGTTTGGTTTTAGGTTGGAGTATATGGGTTTGGTTTTAGGTTGGGGTATTTGGGTTTGGTTTTAGGTTGGGGTATTTGGGTTTGGTTTTATGTTGGGGTATATGTGTTTGGTTTTAGGTTGGGGTATTTGGGTTTGGTGTTAGGTTGGGGTATTTGGGTTTGGTTTTAGGTTGGAGTATGTGTTTGGTTTTAGGTTGGAGTATGTGTTTGGTTTTAGGTTGGGCTATATGTGTTTGGTTTTAGGTTGGGGTATATGGGTTTGGTTTTAGGTTGGGGTATATGTGTTTGGTTTTAGGTTGGGGTATATGTGTTTGGTGTTAGGTTGGGGTATATGTGTTTGGTGTTAGGTTGGGTTATATGTGTTTGGTGTTAGGTTGGGTTATATGTGTTTGGTTTTAGGTTGGGGTATTTGGGTTTGGTGTTAGGTTGGGGTATTTGGGTTTGGTTTTAGGTTGTGGTATTTGGGTTTGGTTTTAGGTTGGGTTATATGGGTTTGGTTTTAGGTTGGGGTATATATGTTTGGTTTTAGGTTGGGGTATTTGGGTTTGGTGTTAGGTTGGGGTATTTGTGTTTGGTTTTAGGTTGGGGTATATGTGTTTGGTTTTAGGTTGGGGTATATGTGTTTGGTTTTAGGTTGGGTTATTTGGGTTTGGTTTTAGGTTGGGGTATTTGGGTTTGGTTTTAGGTTGGGGTATTTGGGTTTGGTGTTAGTTTGGGTTATTTGGGTTTGGTTTTAGGTTGGGTTATATGTGTTTGGTTTTAGGTTGGGGTATATGTGTTTGGTTTTAGGTTGGGGTATTTGGGTTTGGTGTTAGGTTGGGGTATATGTGTTTGGTTTTAGGTTGGGTATATGGGTTTGGTTTTAGGTTGGGGTATTTGGGTTTGGTTTTAGGTTGGGGTATTTGGGTTTGGTTTTAGGTTGGGGTATTTGGGTTTGGTTTTAGGTTGGGGTATTTGGGTTTGGTTTTAGGTTGGGGTATATGTGTTTGGTTTTAGGTTGGGGTATATGTGTTTGGTTTTAGGTTGGGGTATATGTGTTTGGTTTTAGGTTGGATCATTTGGGGTGGGGTTATTTGGGTTTGGTTTTAGGTTGGGGTATTTGGGTTTGGTTTTAGGTTGGGGTATATGTGTTTGGTTTTATGTTGGGGTATATGTGTTTGGTTTTAGGTTGGGGTATTTGGGTTTGGTGTTAGGTTGGGGTATTTGGGTTTGGTTTTAGGTTGGAGTATATGTGTTTGGTTTTAGGTTGGGCTATATGTGTTTGGTTTTATGTTGGGGTATGGGTTTGGTTTTAGGTTGGGGTATATGTGTTTGGTTTTAGGTTGGGGTATATGTGTTTGGTGTTAGGTTGGGGTATATGTGTTTGGTGTTAGGTTGGGTTATATGTGTTTGGTGTTAGGTTGGGTTATATGTGTTTGGTGTTAGGTTGGGGTATTTGGGTTTGGTGTTAGGTTGGGTTATATGGGTTTGGTTTTAGGTTGGGGTATTTGGGTTTGGTTTTAGGTTGGGTTATTTGGGTTTGGTTTTAGGTTGGGTTATATGTTTGGTGTTAGGTTGGGTTATATGTGTTTGGTTTTAGGTTGGGGTATTTGGGGTTGGATTTAGGTTGGGGTATTTGGGTTTGGTGTTAGGTTGGGGTATTTGGGTTTGGTGTTAGGTTGGGGTATTTGGGATTGGTTTTAGGTTGGGGTATATGGGATTGGTTTTAGGTTGGGGTATTTGGGTTTGGTTGGGTTACTGTTTCTGCCTGTTAGAACACTTCTGTTGTGCTTCTGAGACACAGGACCTTCCCTCTGGAGTCATGAGAGTAATGGATTGATTATATAACTGATGTGTGTGTCTAATGTGTGTGTACTGTTGTGGGATATTGTGTGTGTGTGTGTGTGTGTAGTGAAACTGATGCTGATGATACGGAAGTGTGTGAACTCGTGTATTCAGAAGAGTGCAGACAGCACAGATGACTCTGTGTCCAGCAATAAGGAAAACACCTCAGTAAGTCACACACTTTAACTAGTGAAACACTTACAGTTGTTCGTAAAGTGTCACCATGTAATTGTTTATGCGGTATAGACATGATTGGCTGTATTTTAGAAGCCTGTATATTGAAGGTGGTTATTAAAATGTTTGTAGTTGAAGTGATTAATGCAGCCCTTAAAGTGTGCGTGTGCGTGTGCGCGTGTGTGCGCGCGTGCGTGCGTGCGTGTGTGTGCGCGTGCGCGTGTGTGTGTGTGTGTGTGTGTGTGTGCGTTCCCAGGTTTTGGAAGAGGTTCTCTCGGTGAAGGACACGGCTGTCATGGCTAGTCTGTTGGAGATTGTGGTGATTCTATGGAACAGTGTGCAAAAATCGCTGGAGCGCAACCAGGAGGCTCTGAGCTACACCACCGCCAAATTTGCCAGCGTCCTTCCCGAGTACCTGCGAGTCTTCCAGGTTAGGGAGGCACCTGTCTGTGTCCACACAGACACACACATACGCACACATACACACACATACGCACGCACACACACACACGCACACACACAGACACACACATATACACTGGGGGGGGGGGGGGGGGGGGGGGCACTATTCTAAAGTTCTCACTTTCTCATATTTTTACAAAAATGATGTAACATTGGTGCAATGTTTGTGTGTGCGTGCGTGTTTGTGTGTATGCGTGTGTGCGTGTGTGCGTGTGTGTGTGTGTGTGTGTGTGTGTGCGCGTGTGTTTGTGTGTGTGTGTGACAGGAAGAGCGCTGTACAGCTCCCCTCATACGTTTGGCATCTTTGCTACCTGCAACTGCTGTTCCAGCACTCAGGTGGGTCAGCTACACAACTACAGAACACACAACTACAGCTACACAACTACAGCTACACAACTACAGAACACACAACTACAGCTACACAACTACAGCTACACAACTACAGAACACACAACTACAGCTACACAACTACAGAACACAACTACAGAACACACAACTACAGCTACACAACTACAGAACACACAACTACAGCTACACTACTACAGAACACACAACTACAGCTGCACAACTACAGAACACACAACTACAGCTGCACAACTACAGAACACACAACTACAGCTGCACAACTACAGAACACACAACTACAGCTGCACAACTACAGAACACACAACTACAGCTGCACAACTACAGAACACACAACTACAGCTGCACAACTACAGAACACACAACTACAGCTCCACTACTACAGAACACACAACTACAGCTACACTACTACAGAACACACAACTACAGCTACACTACTACAGAACACACAACTACAGCTGCACAACTACAGAACACACAACTACAGCTGCACAACTACAGAACACACAACTACAGAACACACAACTACAGCTGCACAACCACAGAACTACAGCTACACAACACAGAAGCATGAAGTGCTCCCACACTTTTGAGGACTTAAGCCGAACATTTGTCTCTGCTTTGGTCATGTTTCATTTGTACAATTTATTTACTTCTTAATGTTAAACTTATTCTGAAGAATCTGGCTCCACCTCGCTCTTTTTTTCCAGCGTTGACGAAGCGCCGCAGGTGACGTAAGCTAATATGACAAGGAGAGTGAAACAAATCGTGCGACACAACGAATTGATAATGAAATTCGTTGACAACACTTTTAATAATCGATTGTTATGGATTTTATCGATTCGTTGTTGCAGCCCTACAGCATATATCAATCAATCATATACAAAGTACACACAGTGCAGACTGCAAAATATAGACTAAATAACACAGGAGACATGAATTTAATAGAATATAAATTGTAGAACACAGGGTATACATGTACCCTAACCCTAAACATCCTTGTGTGTTCAGTACCAGAATGCACTTTACTACCAGGAAGTCCACCTCACCCTAAAGTACAGACAAGCATTTATACAGGACCCAAAGCACACAAACTCCTGGATCTACTGCACACACACTCCTGGATCTACTGCACACACACACACACACACCTGGATCTACTGCACGCACACACACACCTGGATCTACTGCACGCACACACACACCTGGATCTACTGCACGCACACACACACCTGGATTTACTGCACGCACACACACACCTGGATCTACTGCACACACACACACCTGGATCTACTGCACGCACACACACACCTGGATCTACTGCACACACACACACACACACACACACACACACCTGGATCTACTGCACACACACACACACACCTGGATCTACTGCACACACACACACACACCTGGATCTACTGCACACACACACACACACCTGGATCTACTGCACACACACACCTGGATCTACTGCACACACACCTGGATCTAATGCACACACACACACACCTGGATCTAATGCACACACACACACACACACACACCTGGATCTAATGCACACACACACACACACACACAAAGCTGGATCTACTGCACACACACACCTGGATCTACTGCACACACACACCTGGATCTACTGCACACACACACACACACACACCTGGATCTACTGCACACACACACCTGGATCTACTGCACACACACACACACACACCTGGATCTACTGCACACACACACCTGGATCTACTGCACACACACACACACACACACACACCTGGATCTAATGCACACACACACACACACACACCTGGATCTAATGCACACACACACACACACACACACCTGGATCTACTGCACACACACACACACACACACCTGGATCTACTGCACACACACACACACACACACACACACACACACACACAAAGCTGGATCTACTGCACACACACACCTGGATCTACTGCACACACACACACACACACACACACACACACACACACACACACACACACACACACACACACACACACACACACACCTGGATCTACTGCACACACACACACACACACACACACACACACACACACACACACACACACACCTGGATCTACTGCACACACACACCTGGATCTACTGCACACACACACACACACACACACACCTGGATCTACTGCACACACACACACACACACACACACACACACCTGGATCTACTTCACACACACACACAAAGCTGGATCTACTGCACACACACACACACTGTATCCCACTGTGGAGCTGTGGAGCTGCAGTGTTAAAGGGATGGGAAATACATACCAAGTCTGTAGCTTGTACAACTCCAGGAATCGGGCTAATCTAATCCATCTAATTTAATTCATCTAATCTCATCTTCCTGCCCTCTCTTTCTTGTCCTGTTTGCATGCTTGTCTGCGTGATTGTGGGTGTGTATGTTTGTGTGCATCTGTCTGTGTGTGTGTGTGTGTGTGTGTGTGTGTGTGTGTGTGTGTGTGTGTGTGTGTGTGTACATGCATGTATATATGTATGTGCACACACTCGTATGGATGTGTGTGTGTGTGTGTGTGTGTGTGTGTAGGAGTAAGGTGATGGCCCAGTTGCGGAGGGCGGACCCAGTCTCTCCTGTGACGCGGTACAGTCTGCCACTGGAGTGTCTGTGTGGGTGGGGGCAGCTGGGATGGGTGGTGGACCTGGTGGTGGAGTGGCTCTCACAGACGACCCCCGCTCACCCGGTACAGACCTCACACTACAGACCTCACACTACAGACCTCACACTACAGACCCAGTCCTGTTCAGTGGTGCTTCATAGGCTGGGCAAATATTCTCATTTGTATTATGAAAGACATGAATCTTCTAATGACAATATTATAACTGCAGTAACAAAACTTGTGTTACAATTATTGTTCATTATACTTGCGTATAATGACAATAAAAATTCTCATATATATATATGCTGCTAATAATGGTAGCAGCAGTAACTGCGTGTCTGTCTCAGGGTGAGGAGGATGAGTCTGCCACCCAGCGTGTGCAGTTCTGTGACCCAGTGGAGGCCCAGCCAGGCCTGGGGCTGGAGTACCTGACGTACCTGCTACAGAGGCCTCGCACTCGGGACTGCCTGCTGGCCCTGCCCCTAGAGCAGCTCACCCCACTGCTCCAGGCTCTCAGCACATGGAAGGTACCTGTTCCCGCACCACCGTACCCGCTACCGTACCCGCTCCCACACCGCCGTACCCGCTCCCACGCTACCGTAACCGCTCCCACGCCAACATACCCGCTCCCACGCTACCGTAACCGCTCCCACGCCAACATACCCGCTCCCACGCTACCGTAACCGCTCCCACGCTACCGTAACCGCTCCCACGCCAACATACCCGCTCCCACGCTACCGTAACCGCTCCCACGCTACCGTAACCGCTCCCACGCTACCGTAACCGCTCCCACGCCAACATACCCGCTCCCACGCTACCGTAACCGCTCCCACGCTACCGTAACCGCTCCCATGCCAACATACCCGCTCCCACGCTACCGTACCTGCTCCCACGCCACCGTACCCGCTCCCACGCCACCGTACCCGCTCCCACGCCGCCGTACCCGCTCCCACGCTACCGTAACCGCTCCCACGCCAACGTACCCGCTCCCACGCCTCCGTACCCGCTCCCACGCTACCGTAACCGCTCCCACGCCAACGTACCCGCTCCCACGCCGCCGTACCCGCTCCCACGCTACCGTAACCGCTCCAACGCTACCGTAACCGCTCCGACGCCGCCGTACCCGCTCCCACGCTACCGTACCCGCTCCCACGCTACCGTAACCGCTCCCACGCCAACATACCCGCTCCCACGCTACCGTAACCGCTCCCACGCCAACGTACCCGCTCCCACGCCACCGTACCCGCTCCCACGCTACCGTACCCGCTCCCACGCCAACGTACCCGCTCCCACGCTACCGTACCCGCTCCCACGCCAACGTACCCGCTCCCACGCTACCATACCCTTACCCATCACAGAACTGATTTCGCTTGTTTGGAAGAAAATGTACATTGTTCATTTAAAAAATAAGGGTGTTCGTGTGCATCTGTGTGTATGTGTGTGTATGTGTGTGTGTGTGTGTGTGTGTGTGTGTGTGTGTGTGTGTGTGTGTGTGTGTGTGTGTGTTGCAGGCTGTGCTCTACTCTTCTCTCAGTGAGGGTGAAGTCAGTGCAGCAGTGACTGAAACGGCACTCACAGCTTTCAGCTTACATACCCGCCTCAACATCCACCTTCAGCACCGGGTCAGTACACACACACACACACACACACACACACACACACACACACACACACACACACAGCACCGGGTCAGTACACACACACACACACATATACACACACACACAGCACCGGGTCAGTACACACACACACACACACACACACACACACACACATATACACACACACACACACACATACATACAGAGCACCAGGTCAGTACACACACACACACACACACACACACACACACACACACACACACACACACACACCTTCTGTGTACACAGGGACATGTGCTGAATTCTACTAAACAAGGTCTGTTACCACATATATTCTCAAATGTAAACGCCCTTACGCTCCTGCCGCGTTGGGAGACTGCCCTCTGCTGGCCACCACTGGCACCAGCATGTGACAGCATGACTCCTGTCCATCAGTACCCAGAGGGGAGGGACTTCATTGGCGCCCTGGAGCTCTCCATGGACTGGGTGGAGAAGAAGGTCCTGCCCTTCCTGGATGACCCTGGAGAAGACGTCTCTGAGCAACAGATGTGTCTGGCCAAGCAAGTAGTGGAGGTGAGTGCACACACACACACACACACACACACACACACACACACACACACACACACACATACAACACCTGCTTCACTAGCATGACGGGTCTTTCTGAAGGAACAAAGGAGGTTCTGAATTTGTTTTGTAGAAAACACAGCCATACAAGTGCCCACGCACACTTAGGTACACACACATACACACACACACACACACACACACACAACTTATTGGTGGCTGCAAATATCCAAGCCATTTTTAAGGTGTTTGATTCCTCTCACAGGAAGTAATGGTGAGTTTTCCGGTGTGTTTTTAATAGCGTGGCCCACAGCCCTGTGGATGTGTTAGACACGTGGGTGGCCAGGTCCCTTCTGTTCTGTCTTCAGACAGGTTGTACAGAGATGTTCCTAAAAGAAACTGCCTGCCTACAAGTGATCTGTAATACACCACAGTAGGCATAATGGTCAAATTAATATTTAATTTAAGATAAATGTAACAATCTTATTCTCAGTGGAAAACAACACAAACAAATAAATAAAAACAAAAATGAGAGGTCACAGAGGGTACCAGCCATCAAGTGGCTTTTTTTGGTAGCAACAATGTGCACTAACAGCAATGTGCAACATAAAATAAATAATAAATAAATACAGGAACAATCATGTACAAAATAACAAATAGAGCCTTAACAAACTAAACTCTATCCTACAAAATTTATTTTAGTTTCTTCATACATGGAGGGCAACTTTAGTTGTAAGATGCGACCTTATTTATACTTTCGTGAGTGACCGTAGCGCGCGACTCTGCACACCTCGCGCGAACGGCGGAGGCGTTTATACTTGGCGCGTCACATTCTTTGCAGTGTTCTCCGAAACGATAAGTGGTAGTATAAAGAAACACCCCTCAAAAACAGGGGAAGGAACATTTACCTGACCAATTTTAATGTTGCATTGTGTTCCAGATTTCCAAAGTGCTGGAATTTAGGCTAAAGTACTTGAAAATGCTTGAAATTGTAACTACTTAGTTTCACAACAAATAGCTGTCTAATTGACCAGTTCTCTTGTATTATGTTACATCTTGTAATTCCAGGATGAAACATGAGAGAACGTGAAGACTTTAAGATTGGGCGTTTTGAAAATTAACAACCATTAAATAATGTGAAAAAGCGAATTATTAAATAAATGATGAAAAAGCGAATTATTTCGAATCGTTACTAGTATATATATATAAATATTTAACTTAATTAGGTTTAACGTGCTGGGAATTATTGAAATGGACCTTGAAAGTGACGTTCAAGTGCTTTTTACCACCTGGTAAAGGTGTATGAGCCCAGCAAACATGACTTGTTTCATGCGCGCGTGAAGTTACAAAATTCGAGAGGTACACGACCTCGTGAATCGCCAGCGCGCGAGGCCCTCCCACACGGGCGGAGCCACCACGATTGTCATTTTCGGCGTGCGGACCCTCGCGACGCGTCAAGTATAAACCAGGCTTTACTTTGCGTAGTGTGGGAGCTTGCGTAGCTTAGAGGGAGGGATCGTTGATCTTCTTTTTGACTTCGAGGTCAGTGACTGTTTACAGTTAGTCCGTGTCACTTGACAGTTTACCCAGTGTTTTTACAGTTTAAGTTTAAAATTTTCTGTTCTTATATTCGCACTTAAAGCAAAATACACAATGTTTACATTTTATACATTCAGTTTATTAAGTGTGAGCACTTTTAAAATAAAAATGCATTTGGTAGCAACTAGGGATGCAAATTATCGATTAATTCATTAATCGTTAGTTGATTGATCTTATCGATCGACTTTCGATTAATCAATAAGCAGCGTTTTTCACCTGAATTTCAGTGTTTCAATAGGGCCTTTAAAAATACCAGCTAAATAGTTAAAACACTTTGTTCAAAAAGTATATATTATATTATATTATGATAATTATATTGTATTATATAATATATTGCTCAAGTAATTATGCATTAGGAATTTTTTATGGTATAACAAAATACATTCTTTCATTTAAAAAAGGAATAAATTAAGGACTGGCTCCGTTCTTGCATTTGAAACATTAGACATTAAAAAAAATGTAAAAAAAAAAAGAAGAAGAAATTAAATAGAGAGCCAAACAGAATATTATTGAGCCTATGCTTGGACAATGTTTCTAGCGTTGTAGTGAACACATGCTGTAACGCGACCGGAGAGTGCCCAAGTCTCCACAACATCATTGAGCTTGTCAGTTAAATTGTCAGTGGTGTGTCTATCCGACATGTTTGTCGTAATCAGCACTGCAGATTTTAGCTGCCAGTTCTCCTCAGTGTAGTGGCACGTCACGGTAATGTAACTTTCTGTTGTTAGAGCCGTCCAACAATCTGTTGTAAGGGCTACAGTAGTAGCAGTAGATAGCTTTGTTTTTAGCTCACTCGTATTTTTTTGTAGCGAGTTTCGAAAACGCTCGCCTTCCCAGTGTAGCTGTGATTTTAGGTTGACCAGGTGCACTGGTGATATGCAGGACAGCTGCATGCACGGTGTTCAAATGATAATTGAGTGAGCTAGTGGAACTGTTGTACTTCAATACCGCATTACACAGAGAACATCTGACTTCTTTGCCTAAATTAACAATGTTGAAATTGTAGCGACTACTACTCCTCGCAGCGAGTTCCCTAACAGACAGGCACTTGGCCCTTTAAGTGACACTGGGAGAGCGGCGCCTGTGCGCGCCAGGGGAGGGGAAGAGAACAGTGCTATTGTTTGAGTTGCATGGAAAATAAAGTTTCCCTCCTCTGGATTTTCTGGATTACGCAGTTTCTGCCTCGTTTCCCGAACCCGCTTCAAAATGGTCCCACACCGCACGTCTTTTTGCCCGCTTCATTTTGTTTTCCACTCTGGTCTTTCGCGACACGTGTTCACCTCTCGTTCTTACACTCTGTTCAAGTTACTACAGGAGCGCTCTCTAACGATTAATCGTGATTAATACATTTTGATCGAGTAACCTCTTGATCGACAATTAATCGAAAGTCGATTAATCATTTGCATCCCTAGTAGCAACAGCTTTTGGGTGAATTCTTAATTATTTCAATCATAATAATAATGCACTGGTTAGTGTCCCAGTAGGAGTCCACTGTTGCAGATATAGACACCTCAAAGATGTCCTGTGTTTATTGTCCTGGATTACCTTTCTTGAAGGTAGATTCACCATCACCCTTCTCACCGTCTTCCAGCCATCAGTAACTACCAACTACCAGTAACTATTTGCTGTTTAATATCGATATAATACTAATTTTAACATGTTGCTTCTCTACACAGTCAGGAAACAGTTTAAATAAATTTTTAATAACACTAAACTCCGAATCGGATCGAATCGATTAAATCTAAATAAATCGATTCTTAATCTTGAGAATCGGAATCGGATCGATTCTTGGAATTTGAATCTATACCCAGCCCTATTTGTGATTAAAAAAATTAAATGGGGATTTTTACTGCGAGCAATGATGGTGTATGGGTGTGTGTGTGTGTGGACCAGACAACAAATGCTCATATCCTTATCTCATTCTTTAATATAGCAGGACTTGCTGGTGTGAGTGTTATCCCAGCTCGTTGTAGAAGGGGGTGGAGTCAGGGTTATCCCAGCTCGTTGTTGAAGGGGGTGGAGTCAGGGTTATCTCAGCTCATTGTAGAAGGGGGTGGAGTCAGGGTTATCCCAGCTCGTTGTTGAAGGGGGTGGAGTCAGGGTTATCCCCGCTTGTTATGTAAGGGGGTGGAGTCAGGGTTATCCCAGCTCGTTGTAGAAGGGGGTGGAGTCAGGGTTATCCCAGCTCATTGTTGAAGGGGGTGGAGTCAGGGTTATCCTCGCTTGTTATGTAAGGGGGTGGAGTCAGGGTGATCCCAGCTCGTTGTGTAAGGGGGTGGAGTCAGGGTTATCCCAGCTCGTTGTTGAAGGGGGTGGAGTCAGGGTTATCCCAGCTCGTTGTTGAAGGGGGTGGAGTCAGGGTTATCCCCGCTTGTTATGTAAGGGGGTGGAGTCAGGGTGATCCCCGCTCGTTGTGTAAGGGGGTGGAGTCAGGGTTATCCCAGCTCGTTGTAGAAGGGGGTGGAGTCAGGATTATCCCAACACACTGCATTGTCCTGCAGCTCCAGTGTTGTGTTTAGAGTGGGTGTACAACACCACATGTATATCTGTACGAGTTCCATCATGGGTAGCCATAAGCTGTTTTAATTGGGTGAGGGTTCTGTGCTGGTTGTAGCTGGGTGGTGAAGGTTCTGTGCTGGTTGTAGCTGGGTGGTGAAGGTTCTGTGCTGGTTGTAACTGGGTGATGAGGGTTCTGTGCTGGTTGTAACTGGGTGGTGAAGGTTCTGTGCTGGTTGTAGCTGGGTGGTGAAGGTTCTGTGCTGGTTGTAACTGGGTGATGAGGGTTCTGTGCTGGTTGTAACTGGGTGATGAGGGTTCTGTGCTGGTTGTAACTGGGTGGTGAAGGTTCTGTGCTGGTTGTAACTGGGTGGTGAGGGTTCTGTGCTGGTTGTAACTGGGTGATGAAGGTTCTGTGACTCTTCTCTGTTTCAGAGCTGTCTGAGAGTGTGTAGGGATGTTGTGCAGGTTGCCATGGGAGATGCCAACTTCAACGACCATGTGCTGCAACTGGGCTCCTGTGTGTTACTGTCTAGTGAGTTATAGACACACACACACACAAGAATCAGTGAGCTGTAGAACAGTGAGAACTGACCTGCTTAACTGCTGTTTACATCCAATAAAAAATACGTTTGTGTGTGTGTGTGTGTGTGTGTGTGTGTGTGTGTGTGTGTGTGTGTGTGTGTGTGTGTGTGTGTGTGTGTGTGTGTGTGTGTGTGTGTGTCTTCTATGCCTGTATTGGTGTCTTCCTTGCTCCTTCAGAGAAGGGATATGTGTGTATCCCGCTGCTGTTGTCGGTGCTAACTGAGATGGCTCAGAACACCATTTCCCACAATGCTGAGGCACAGGAGGAGCAACTGTCCATCACCCTCAGAATCATAACCAATATTTTCCAGAAAGTTCTGGAGGTCATGGCACATCGCCTTCGTACAGACAAAGAGGAGGGTCAGGAGGTTAGCGCGCGCACACACACACACACACACACACACACACACACACACACACACACACACACACACACACACACACACACACACACACAAACAACTACACACACACAACTACACACACACGCCTACAGAATCACTTACAGACCCACCTATCAACAAAACCACATAAACACACACACACACAGACCCAACCTACAACCATACAATGGACATTATTAATGTGTGTTTGTGTGTCCAGCTGTGCTGCTTGTCTGAGAACGCCCTGTATGACTTCCTGCTGGTTACTCCGCTGGCGTCTGACAGGGAGGAGTTCCTGACGGGGATCTTCTCATCGCTGTGTGCTGCTGTCATCATCGACATGAGCCGTCAGCTGCAGAAGGTCCGACATTTACACAGGCATGAAGCTGCAGGGCTGGAGGTCCATGATTACCCACCAGCCTATATCCCCTATTACCCACGCTCCCTGTGTTAGGACAGTATGACTGTGTGATTACCCACGCTCCCTGTGTTAGGACAGTATTACTGTGTGATTACCCACGCTCCCTGTGTTAGGACAGTATGACTGTGTGATTACCCACGCTTCCTGTGTTAGGACAGTATGACTGTGTGATTACCCTCGCTCCCTGTGTTAGGACAGTATGACTGTGTGATTACCCACGCTCCCTGTGTTAGGACAGTATGACTGTGTGATTACCCACGCTCCCTGTGTTAGGACAGTATGACTGTGTGATTATATTTCATATATATATTAGTGGTGGGACTTTAACGCGTTAATTTCGATTAATTAATTACAGGGAAATTAACGAACTAAAAAAATTTAACGCATTTAACGCATGAGACACTTTTGCATCGTGAAATGTTTCTCAGTGCACGAGTTCCAGACATACAGAGTATATGGACGCACAATAAGATCATGATGGAGCTGACTGAAGAGGCTACGCTGGTGGATGGGAAATTTAAATATAAGAACACACATAGTGTTATTTGCACTTTATGTAGGAAGGAGTTCACTTATCACAGGAGCACTTCCACCCTTCGTTACCACCTCAACGCAAAACATGTTGGTGCTAACGCGCAGGTCAGTAATGATAACTTAGCTGATAAATGTATTACTTGTACGAGCAGTGTCGCCAGTCAACACTTGACCACATGTCGGGGTTCAAATTAAGAAACAAAATTGACCAATTCACTGGCGAGATGTATTGCTGTGGACTCTCTGTGGTCGAAGGCTTACATGAAGCGCTGCAAATTGCGTCAGCTGATGTAAGTTACGAACTGCCGTCCAGAAAGACAATGTGGAAGAAAATCCAGCAGCTGTATGATGAGGAAAGGGAAGTAAAACAGGTTATTGTGAAGAGCGCCACAAATGTGGCTCTGACTGGGGATCACTGGACCTCTGTTAGCAACAAGAATTATCTTGGTGTGACAGCTCATATTATAGATGATGAATGGAAGATCCAGTCATTTGCTTTGAGCATGCAGAAGACCACTTCTAGGCACTATAGAGATGCCTGTGGCAGAGGCCTGGGAAATTAAGGAAAGTCTACCATCTAAAATGGTATTTAAAAAACATCTGATTTACTTCAGTTCTTCTTATTCTTCCAATATCCTGAGCAAAACTCATTTTTGGTCAGAATTTCCAGTGTTCTGAAAACAGTGTCCTCTGTTTTCTGCACTCATCTATTGGTCTGTGTAGTAGACTGGTGGAAAAATAAACAAGATGTTGAGGTTTATGATTATGTTCATTGATTCATTCATCATTCAAACTTAAATTAATATTTCTCATGTAAAATATTGAAATGCGATTAAAATGCGATTAATTTCAATTAATTAATTACAAAGCTTATAATTAATTCGATAAATGTTTTTAATCGCGTCCCACCCCTAATATATATATATATATACACACACACGTAACCCCTAACCCTGCCTGGGTCTTGGACGTGCTGGTAGCAGAGGCAGTGCAGACTGGAACATTCAGTCTGAAGGCAGCAGTGCACGTGTGATAAACGGTGTAGGTGTAGGGAACCGTTCAGATGTGTCCTGAACAAACAGGCCCTGCGTCATCACGTCTTCACACGTCCCCACACGTCTCCTCACGTCCCCACACCTGTCACCACGTCCCCACACGTCTCCTCACGTCCCCACACGTCCCCTCACGTCCCCACACGTCACCACGTCTCCTCACGTCCCCACACGTCACCACGTCCCCACACGTCTTCACGTCCCCACACGTCATCACTGCTCCACACGTCCCCACACGTCATCACGTCCCCACACGTCATCACGTCCCCACACGTCACCACGTCTCCACACGTCCCCACACGTCACCACGTCCCCACACGTCTTCACGTCCCCACACGTCACCACGTCTCCACACGTCACCACATCTCCACACGTCACCACGTCTCCACACGTCTTCACGTCCCCACACGTCTTCACGTCCCCACACGTCTTCACGTCTCCACACGTCATCACGTCCCCACACGTCACCACGTCCCCACGTCCCCACACGTCACCACGTCTCCACACGTCACCACGTCTCCACACGTCACCACGTCCCCACACGTCACCACGTCCCCACACGTCTTCACACGTCATCACGTCCCCACACGTTACCAAGTCTCCACACGTCACCACGTCTCCACACGTTCGTTGATGTTTGTCACTTAAGTGTATTTTTGTGATCTACACCAGCAGATGTCAGTTTGCATGAATTGTGTGATTCTGAAAGCCTGTTCCTGACCCTTGACCCCCCCCCCCCTCCCCAGCTGTCTCATCCAGAAGAGGTCATGACCCCAGAGACAGCCTCTGACCTGCCACCGCTCTCAGCCACAATAATCACAGACATCCTCAAGTGTCCTGGAGTAACCAGGTACACACACACACACACACACTCAAACCAGGTACACCCCATACACACACACGCACACACACTCAAACCAGGTACACCACACTCACACACACACACTCAAACCAGGTACACCCCACACACACACACACACACACACACACACACACACACTCAAACCAGGTACACCCCACACACACACACACACTCAAACCAGGTACACCCCATGCACACACATACATACACTCAAACCAGGTACACCCCATGCGCACACACACACACACACTCAAACCAAAGTGTACTATAGTCCAGCTTTATAGTCTGTTTCTAATTCTACTATAATTCTATACTACAGTGGTACCTCGACATACGAGTTTAATTCGTTCCAGACCCGAGCTCGTAAGTAGATCAACTCGTATCTCGAACAAATTTTCCCCATATGAATTTAAATAACTCTTATTGGTTTCAGACCTCAAAAAAGTCCCAAAGTTAGCTTAAACTAGAGTCCTGCACCGGGTCGGGTACCCACGGGTACGGGCAAATAGATGCTGAAACGGGTTTTACACATACCGCAATTTTACGGGTGGGTATGCGGGCGGGTAAGTTAAATAAGTGGTCATTTTTAGTAGGCTTTTATTTTCTACGTAATAAACATAGTGTTACATTTTGCCTGATTAGCGCCTCCCGATCGCGAAGTTCAGGGGGAGCTTACTTATACCGTAGCTCCGTTGGCCAGAGCGGGCTGAACTTTACTCTTCACCTGTTCTGGGGTAATAATCAAATCAAATTTTATTTATATAGCGCTTTTAACAACAGTTGTTGTCACAAAGCAGCTTTACAAGTGCCGAGTCCTAGCCCCCAGTGAGCAAGCCAAAGGCGACAGTGGCAAGGAAAAACTCCCTAGTTTTTTGCATGAGGAAGAAACCTTGAGAGGAACCAAGACTCAGGGGGGGAACCCATCCTCCTCTGGCTGACACCGGTCAGCAAACTTCAGTTCTTTTCCAGCGGAAACATGAGCAGAGGCTGGTTATAACGCAGTACCGGGCATTTATTGTAGCTTGCTTGGTGGTTACAAAGCTAAATGGGTGGCCGTGCTAGAACAAGGACAAATGAGGAGAGAGAACTTGGCGTGCTGCTGCCACCACAGCCCAAAGTGTCCTCTCAATCCTCACATCCAGCGCTGCCAGTCAGAGAGATTTTTCCTCCGCTGGATTTGTGATCCAAGAGCGCAGAACGCAGCTCAAACCTGGGACTGTGGACGATATACTGTTCCTGCACAGTAACCTAGGATAGATTTGTGAACCTATGCGATTTTATTTAGTTGTTATACTGGCATTTGTTCCCTCTCGTTTTGCATTGTGTTATGGCACCGGTTGGCTACATAAATTTTCTTGCGTTTTACCAGTTGCTACTTTTATATAGGAATACTGTTCCTGCACAGAAACCTTAGATTTTATTTTGTGTTGTACTGACGTTTTTTCAGAGGCGCATTGAAAAATAAAGTGCTCTATAGGAATACTTTCGATTAGGGCTGGGTATCGATTCAAATTCCAAGAATCGATCCGATTCCGATTCTGAAGATTAAGAATCGATTTATTTCGATTTAATCCGATTTAATCGATTCGATCCGATTCGATCCAATTCGGGGTTTAGTGTTATTAAAAATGTATTTATATGAGCTGTTTCCTGACTATGTACAGAAGCAACATGTTAAAACTAGTATTATATCAATATTAATCAGCAAATAGTTACTGGTAGTTGGTAGTTACTGATGGCTGGAAGACTGGTGAAAAGGGTAATCATAAATCTACCTTCAAGAAAGGTAATCCAGGACAATAAACAGAGGACATCTTTGAGGTGTCTATATCTGCAACAGTGGACTCCTACTACTACTCCTAGTGCATTATTATTATGATTGAAATAATTAAGAAGTCACCCAAAAGCTGTTGCTACCAAATGCATTTTTATTTTAAAAGTGCTCACACTTAATAAACTGAAAGTATAAAATGTAAACGTGTATTTTTCTTTAAAGTAAGAATATAATAACAGAACTGTCACGTTACGGTCCCGACCCCTCCCTGTTGGGCGTTGTCAGCGTCTACTCGTCTGCGTATCTCCGTGGGTGCGGGTGCGTCTTGTGATAATCCTCACCTGTGGCTCGTCTCGTCATCACGTGGGGTTTGTGTGGTTTGTCCATTTAATGTGCGTTCGCGCAGCGTCCTGTGCTCGTCGTTGTTTGAGTCACACATGTTCTATGTAAACGTGTTTTATGTGCGCTGTCTGCGCTTCGGTAAATGTAATAAACGTAACGATTTGGAAAGTGCAAAGGATTCTGTCTCGTCCATCGCCTTGCGCCCAACGTTACAAGAGCATTTTAAACTTTTTTAAACTGTAAAAACACTGGGTAAACTGTCAGTGACACGGACTAACTGTAAATAGTCACTGACACTGGATAAACTGTCCTTCTGTTTTTAGATTGCCGATTTGACTATCGTCGTTACCGTCACTGTCCGTCGCCATGTTGTTTTACAGTTAGTTAGACCGAGCACGCCTGCGTGAATTCAGTGACGAGGCGGGGGTAAAAGTTCAGTAAAAAATCGATCTTTGGACGTACGAATCGATAATCAGATCATCATATGCGAATCGATTCTGAATCGGAAAATCGATTTTTTCAACACAGGCCTACTTTCGATTTGTGTGATTTTTCACGGGCACGGGTGGGCAACGGGTAGAATATTAACGGGTCCGGGCGGGTACGGGTTTAACTTTGAAATAACCACGGGTTCGCGGGTGGGTGGGTGCTGTACTCTGCGGATATGGGTGGGTGCGGGTCTCAAAAAACTGACCCATGCAGGACTCTGGCCTAAATTATGAAAAAAATACATGTTTTTAATTAATAAATGTACATGCAACATGTAAAAATAAACAATAAAGTTAATAATGAAAAGAGAAATGTAGAAAATACAATACAATCGTACAAATGGTGGACGTACAGCGGTCGAACATCCTCGCAAGTTCAATAACACGAGTTCCTTTATCATGTAAATTAATTATCTCCTGCTTCGTTTCTATGGATATCATCCTCTTCTTCTCAGCAGCCTTTCAACTAGCGGATACTTTTTTGGGACCCATGATGCAGACAAAAAGTTCAGATTACAATATACACTCGCTCGCTCTAAACACTGACACGACCGACATGAGACTTTCTTTTGTGAGGTAACACGTTCTACTAGCGGTAGTATCCTGAAGCTCGTCTCGTATCCCGAATTTGAGCTCGGGTGTCGAACAAAAATTTCGCTCGCATCGCGGCTCGTAACTTGGAATACTCGTATGTGGAGCAGCTCGTATGTCGAAGTATCACTGTACAAAGCTGAGTAGCATGTTTAGCTGTGCGCTATAATGACTGTGCTCTCCGTGTCTGTGGTGTGCTGGAGGTGTTTCCTGACTGAGCTGAGTTGGTCTGTGAACTCTGAGGCCGTCGACAGCCTCTCAGGTCTGGCTGCTGTTGCTCACATCCTCGCCATTGGAAGAAAAGGTGAGGGTGTGGGTGAGGATGTGTGGTTGTGTGGGTGAGGGTGTGTGGTTGTGTGGGTGAGGGTGTGTGTAAGGATGTGTGGTTGTGTGGGTGAGGGTGTGTGGTTGTGTGGGTGAGGGTGTGTGAGAGGTGTGGTTGTGTGGGTGAGGGTGTGTGGTTGTGGGTGAGGGTGTGTGAGAGGTGTGGTTGTGTGGGTGAGGGTGTGGTTGTGGGTGAGGGTGTGTGAGAGGTGTGGTTGTGTGGGTGAGGGTGTGTGGTTGTGTGGGTGAGGGTGTGGTTGTGGGTGAGGGTGTGTGAGAGGTGTGGTTGTGTGGGTGAGGGTGTGTGGTTGTGGGTGAGGGTGTGTGAGAGGTGTGGTTGTGTGGGTGAGGGTGTGTGGTTGTGTGGGTGAGGGTGTGTGAGAGGTGTGGTTGTGTGGGTGAGGGTGTGTGTAAGGATGTGTGGTTGGGGGTGAGGGTGTGTGAGAGGTGTGGTTGTGTGGGTGAGGGTGTGTGGTTGTGTGGGTGAGGGTGTGTGAGAGGTGTGGTTGTGTGGGTGAGGGTGTGTGGTTGTGTGGGTGAGGGTGTGTGAGAGGTGTGGTTGTGTGGGTGAGGGTGTGTGGTTGTGTGGGTGAGGGTGTGTGTAAGGATGTGTGGTTGTGGGTGAGGGTGTGTGAGAGGTGTGGTTGTGTGGGTGAGGGTGTGTGGTTGGATCATTTCTCCTGTATTAATCACTTCCACAAGGTAGGAGATGATAATAGTCTTGCCAAACACTACTACTAATGAAATGTGTAATTAATCTGTTTCTAATTAGCGGTGTAATTAGAGTGTTCACACAGGCCTATTTATAGCCAATATATCATCACTGGACAGCAAGAGTTGTAAAAAAAAACAACACACATTTGACCAACTAAACAGACCTGAACAGACTCCTTCACATTCAGATCATAGTGCTTATCCTGGGCCTTGTTTTGGTATTTGAGTGAGCAAAGGTGGTTACAGTGTAGATGAGGTGGTTACAGTGTAGATGAGGAGGTGGTTACAGTGTAGATGAGGAGGTGGTTACAGTGTAGATGAGGTGGTGGTTACAGTGTAGATGAGGTGGTTACAGTGTAGAAGAGCTGGTTACAGTGTAGAAGAGCTGGTTACAATGTAGATGAGGTGGTTACAGTGTAGATGAGGTGGTGGTTACAGTGTAGATGAGGTGGTTACAGTGCAGATGAGGAGGTGGTTACAGTGCAGATGAGGTGGAGGTTACAGTGCAGATGAGCTGGTGACAGTGTAGATGAGGTGGTGGTTACAGTGTAGAAGAGCTGGTTACAGTGTAGATGAGGTGGTTACAGTGCAGATGAGGTGGTTACAGTGCAGATGAGCTGGTGACAGTGTAGATGAGGTGGTGGTTACAGTGTAGAGGAGGTGGTTGCAGTGCAGATGAGGTGGTTACAGTGTAGATGAGGTGGTTACAGTGTAGAAGAGCTGGTTACAGTGTAGAGGAGCTGGTTACAGTGTAGATGAGGTGGTGATTACAGTGTAGATGAGGAGGTGGTTACAGTTCAGATGAGGAGGTGGTTACAGTGTAGATGTGGTGGTTACAGTGTAGATGAGGTGGTGATTACAGTGTAGATGAGGAGGTGGTTACAGTGCAGATGAGGAGGTGGTTACAGTGTAGATGTGGTGGTTACAGTGTAGATGTGGTGGTTACAGTGTAGATGTGGTGGTTACAGTGTGGAGGAGCACCATGTGTGGCCCATCATGGGCGAGTATGTGAACTGGAAGATCATGTGAAAACCTCTTGGTCTGTCACTAACTGACTCATTCGTAGAGCGGTGAACTGCAAAAGTCAGGAGGGTGCTAATGGTTCTCAGATGTTCTGATTACTGGTGTGTTACACAGCAGAGAAGTTCCACCAGGACCTGAAGGGAATCGCTGTGTCCGTCCAGACGCAGATCCTTCAACACACTGCAGCACTGGTGGAGCCTGCACACATGCAGAGGTAAAAAACCCATGAGTGCACAGGTATACAGCAGCGGACCTGTGGATGTGACGCAGGTGAGGCGTGGACACGTGAGGCGTGGACACTGCCAGCCTGTGGGAGCAGGATGATGCTTCACCTGGAGACATCAGCACACTGCTGCTGTTTGTGCATGTAATTAATGAATATTTAAGAACTGTCCTGTACTGGCAGGTTTGCTGCCCCCTGTAGGGGGAGATCCGAGTGAGATTTACAGAGGTTTGTGTGTGTCTGTTTGTCTTTTGCAGAGTCATCTCTGAGAATGCCATCAGGACCCTGAGTGATCTGCTCGTGGGGCGGCAGGACCCTGAGTGATCTGCTCGTGGTTCTGCAGGACCCTGAGTGATCTGCTCGTGGGGCTGCAGGACCCTGAGTGATCTGCTCGTGGTTCTGCAGGACCCTGAGTGATCTGCTCGTGGTTCTGCAGGACCCTGAGTGATCTGCTCGTGGTGCTGCAGGACCCTGAGTGATCTGCTCGTGGTTCTGCAGGACCCTGAGTGATCTGCTCGTGGTTCTGCAGGACCCTGAGTGATCTGCTCGTGGTTCTGCAGGACCCTGAGTGATCTGCTCGTGGGGCTGCAGGACCCTGTCCTGCCCACACCTGCGTGGAGGAACCGTGACTCTCGTAACATGAGCTGTTAACTAGGGCTTCTCTCATAATAAAGGATAATAATGGATCATTTAAACTCTACGGCTCTCCATTGTATGGTGGCCTTGAAGTCTCTTGGTCTGGTCAGTATAACCATGTATTCCAGATGTTACTGTTCTGTGTGGAGGTTTGGAAGTGAGCTGCACCAGACACAGACATGGCTGCATAGCTCAGGTGTCCAGGACAGACTCTGCTGTATCCGACACTGACACACACAGCAACATAAAGCTTGTGCTAGTGATGCTTTGAAGTGTTCACAATCTTTCATAAATTTTGCTTTTCTTTCAATCTAAAATAAAAAATGTTCAAAACTGGATATTGTTTTTCTTTGTGCTACATTTTTGATTCCTCAGTAAAACAGCGCTCACCGTGTTGGCAATTTAAGGAGCATTTTAAGATCTACAGTAGACGTCATCCTGAGGATGTCAAAATGTTGACCTAAGTCTGCTCCAGCGTGTTGAGAAGCGTTCCAGACACCTGTACCAGCAGACCAGACAGGTGTGGACAGGTCGACCTTTTGACCTCTGCTTTGTCTCCAGAGTGCGTCCTCCTTTCAGTGAAGAAAGGCAGGAATTTGAGTTTCTCTGGGTTCATGTTCAGTCACCATGATATCCACCTAGATTTGTTTTTGTTTTGAATAGGCTGTCTGTATAGTATGTCTCTAGCTACTGATGTCTCCCCCAGGGTTGTGACCGGGTTCCCTCACCTGGGTGGGTAAGTCAGGTTAGACATGTCAGAAGCGTCTCTGTGAATGTGTACCGATGCCATTGAGACATAAATGTAGCAAATGTTTATATATATATATATATATATATATATATATATATATATATATATATATATATATATATATATATAATTATATTTTAATGAAAGTGAGCCATATATATATATATATATAATTATATTTTAATGAAAGTGAGCCATGACACAGTTACTGTTAGACAAGACGACAACGCGGCTGCTTTGAGGAATGTTTTCTCTGAATATATCCATGAAGTTTTAGACTGGAGTGGTGGGTCCCTGAGTTACTCGGGTTGGTCAGAATCAGAAACCATTTTAGATGGTAATGTGGTTCTCGAAGATGTTTGATCAACAGTAATTCGAGTCTCTAAACATTTCGATTAAATGAGGACAGCGACATTACGTTTTAAGTTCCTTTACACAGGTGCTCACTGTAAGGGAGTTTGTGATTTACTGTCTGTGGCCCTCAGTCAGAACACTGACATTCAGTTCACTCCCTTATCTGTGTCTGATCCTCAGAACCTCTCTCTCTCTCTCTCCCTCACCAGTCATTCACATCATCTTTATTCTGTATTAAACTACATCTAAAAGACCATTCCAGAAACCTTACCACTCAATAATACCATGACATAGTGACACGGGGAATGTGTTTGGGTGCTTTAATCAATTAAATATTTTGTTATTTTTACAATCAGAGCTATAAAGAAAGAAAAAAGTACTTATATCGGTCTATGCAGCCATAATGACTTAAATGGTAATTTCCAGTAACGGTGTAAGAGCGAGTTTATTACTTTAATAGCAGCAGTATCTCAGCGTTGACACTGCACTTCCTCATCCGCGAGCGTCTGCGCTCGTGCGTTTTTGTTTAAGCACCTGACGTCAGCAGGCGAGGAGGGGCGCGGGCGCGCGGCGCTGTCCGAGGTGCTGAATCCTCCTGGCGCCTGCAAAAGAGTTGAGAGGCGCTCGCGATACCTGGATATCTCCTCGTTCTTGCGTTCCCTGTCGCCTACCCGTTTACCTCCTGTTTTCTGACTCTCAGCTGTCTGACTCTCACCTGTCTGTCTCTCTGCATTGCTCGTTTTTTTGCCCTGCTACTGTTGCAGTCACCCCCCCCCCGAACATCTGAGACATCATGCTGAATTAAGCGCGTTACGGTATCGCACGGCAGAATGGACCCCGTGCGCGTGGCTCTTCTGTTCGGACACATGCTTGCTGCTGCAGCCGCAGCCGGAAGGTTTGGTGAGTTCCCTTAGTGCACTCACACATGGACTTCACGTCTTCTGGGGAGACGCTCTCGCGTGTCTGCGCGCGTGGTGTATACTTGTCATTTGCGAACAAATTAGTAATTGCGAACAGTGATAAAAAGTATTTTTTCACTGTCGCATTCTATCGTAAATACAATCAACTTGTATTCATGTCCCTGGTTGTCATATATGGTGTGTCTTCGTTCCTGTGCGCTGTTATGATGTTGCCGGGATGTGAGACCTCGGGTTTAGATCTTTTGTTTGCTTACACTGTGTAGTGAAACAGTCCTCGCGCAGGTGGGGAAACCGTCCTGTCGTTTTCCTGTCGCGCTGAATTTCACTCTGAGATGTGGCCTGTTTTCTTACTGGGGGGGGGGGGGGGTCACGATGCGAGTGTGCAGGATGAGAGATAGAAACAAGACCCCCTCCCTGCCACGCGCACAGACGATTACATAACGCCGTTACGCTCCGTTCAAATATCTTGGCAGGTTTCATCTTCAGCTGCGAGGGAGGCGTCGCGCGACAGAGCGCGAGCCTGTCTGCTCTGGTCTCGCGGTGCCCACACGGACTCATACTTTCAGCACGCGCCAGCAGACGACTCGAGCCGTTTTATTCACGCTTTATAGCGGTCGTCACACTGACATTCAGAGCTAAATGCATTTTTTAAATAAAGGATTTATTCGTCTCGTCATATGCGGGTTTAGACAGATCAGTTATACAGTTGTCTATTGTACACAAGTGGTCTACGCGATCTGCTGTTTTAATTGTTGTACGGGCGAGGACGTACTTCATAACAAGAATACAAGAATTTTTATATATTTTTATTAGTTTCCATACGAACTTTTTAAACTACAGCTCTGAACTATTTTGTTGTGACCACTGAAAATTATAGAACTGGACTCGGAGTCTTAGCCAGCATGGACCCCTCACACCTGTCTTACCTGCTCTACTGAACCAGCCAATACAAGGGGTGATGTTTACCTGATGAGTAGGGCCAGGTGATGCTTACCTGATGAGTAGGGCCAGGTGATGTTTACCTGATGAGTAGGGCCAGGTGATGCTTACCTGATGAGTAGGGCCAGGTGATGCTTACCTGATGAGTAGGGCCATTAGGGCCATGTGATGTTTACCTGATGCGCAGGGCCAGGTGATGTTTACCTGATGTGCAGGGCCAGGTGATGTTTACCTGATGCACAGGGCCAGGGGATGTTTACCTGTTGAGCAGGGCCAGGTGATGTTTACCTGATGAATAGGGCCAGGTGATGTTTTCCTGATTAGCAGGGCCAGGTGATGTTTACCTGATGAGTAGGGCCAGGTGATGTTTACCTGATTAGCAGGGCCAGGTGATGTTTACCTGATGAGTAGGGCCATGTGATGTTTACCTGATGAGTAGGGCCATGTGATGTTTACCTGATGAGTAGGGCCAGGTGATGCTTACCTGATGAGTAGGGCCAGGTGATGCTTACCTGATGAGTAGGGCCATTAGGGCCATGTGATGTTTACCTGATGCGCAGGGCCAGGTGATGTTTACCTGATGTGCAGGGCCAGGTGATGTTTACCTGATGCGCAGGGCCAGGTGTGTAAGCCTTGTGAAAGCAAACCAGCAGGAATGAACCAGTGAAGTCAGCTGGGTGACACCATATCACGTCAGGATGTTTTAAATTATTCTCTACTCTTGTCTTGATGAGACTTTGTTGTTATTGATGCTGTTGATGATGATGATGATGATGATGATGGTCTTGTTGATGTGATCAGGGTGTGTCATCTTGTCTGTTTCATGTATACATGTGGGTTATCAATTAATCATGGCAGGAATAAAGGATCACAGCAAAAAACAAAACCAATAAGCTGTTAAAGTCTGTGGTGTGTAGCAAAGTGTGCAGATGAGTGCTGGGGATGCTGGGTAATCTTGTTCAGTAAGAGATGCAGAGGGTTCTGGGGTGGGGGAGGGTTCTGGGGAGGGGGAGGGTTCTGGGGAGGGGGAGGGTTTTGGGGTGGGTTCTGTGAGGGAGGGAGGGTTCTGGGGTGAGGGAGGGTTCTGGGGTGGGTTCTGTGAGGGAGGGTTCTGTGAGGGAGGGTTCTGTGAGGGAGGGTTCTGGGGTGGGTTCTGTGAGGGAGGGAGGGTTCTGGGGTGGGTTCTGTGAGGTGAGGGAGGATTCTGGGGTGGGTTCTGTGAGGGAGGGTTCTAGGGAGGGTTCTGTGAGGTGAGAGAGGGTTCTGGGGTGGGGGAGGGTTCTGGGGTGGGTTCTGTGAGGGAGGGAGGGTTCTGGGGTGGGTTCTGTGAGGTGAGGGAGGATTCTGGGGTGGGTTCTGTGAGGGAGGGTTCTGGGGTTGGTTCTGTGAGGGAGGGTTCTGGGGTGGGTTCTGTGAGGGAGGGTTCTAGGGTTGGTTCTGTGAGGTGAGGGAGGGTTCTGTAAGGTGAGGGAGGGGTTCTGGGGTGGGTTCTGTGAGGTAGGGAGGGTTCTAGGGTGGGTTCTGGGGTATGCAGCTGGGTTGGCAGAGCCTAAGGAACAGTTAGTCTGCAATGAGTGAATGTAGGCAGCCATGAGACTGCCAGGCCATCTGTAGAGGCTCTAATGCCAGTCTGTCTCCCAACCTCTCAATCAGGAAGTACCATCTGAGTGGAGAGTCCAAACTCAACCACTCTCTGGTCACCTGACTCTTGGGTCATCTGACTGCTTTTATTAAAGATAAGAAGTGTGAGCAGAGTTAACTGAAACTGATTCCTTACTGGTAGCAAAACCACACTGTCTGTGCAAAGTATGCTCAGGACCAGACACGCATCAGCTCAGACCAGATCAGGACCAGACACGCATCAGCTCAAACCAGATCAGGACCAGACACGCATCAGCTCAGACCAGATCAGGACCAGACACGCATCAGCTCAAACCAGATCAGGACCAGACACACATCAGCTCAAACCAGATCAGGACCAGACACGTATCAGCTCAAACCAGATCAGGACCAGACACGCATCAGCTCAAACCAGATCAGGACCAGACACGCATCAGCTCAAACCAGATCAGGACCAGACACATATCAGCTCAAACCAGATCAGGACCAGACACACATCAGCTCAGACCAGATCAGGACCAGACACGCATCAGCTCAGACCAGATCAGGACCAGACACGCATCAGCTCAGACCAGATCAGGACCAGACACGCATCAGCTCAAACCAGATCAGGACCAGTCTATTGTCTATTGTACACAAGTGGTCTACGCGATCTGCTGTTTTAATTGTTGTACGGGCGAGGACGTACTTCATAACAAGAATACAAGAATTTTTATATATTTTTATTAGTTTCCATACGAACTTTTTAAACTACAGCTCTGAACTATTTTGTTGTGACCACTGAAAATTATAGAACTGGACTCGGAGTCTTAGCCAGCATGGACCCCTCACACCTGTCTTACCTGCTCTACTGAACCAGCCAATACAAGGGGTGATGTTTACCTGATGAGTAGGGCCAGGTGATGCTTACCTGATGAGTAGGGCCAGGTGATGTTTACCTGATGAGTAGGGCCAGGTGATGCTTACCTGATGAGTAGGGCCAGGTGATGCTTACCTGATGAGTAGGGCCATTAGGGCCATGTGATGTTTACCTGATGCGCAGGGCCAGGTGATGTTTACCTGATGTGCAGGGCCAGGTGATGTTTACCTGATGCACAGGGCCAGGGGATGTTTACCTGTTGAGCAGGGCCAGGTGATGTTTACCTGATGAATAGGGCCAGGTGATGTTTTCCTGATTAGCAGGGCCAGGTGATGTTTACCTGATGAGTAGGGCCAGGTGATGTTTACCTGATTAGCAGGGCCAGGTGATGTTTACCTGATGAGTAGGGCCATGTGATGTTTACCTGATGAGTAGGGCCATGTGATGTTTACCTGATGAGTAGGGCCAGGTGATGCTTACCTGATGAGTAGGGCCAGGTGATGCTTACCTGATGAGTAGGGCCATTAGGGCCATGTGATGTTTACCTGATGCGCAGGGCCAGGTGATGTTTACCTGATGTGCAGGGCCAGGTGATGTTTACCTGATGCGCAGGGCCAGGTGTGTAAGCCTTGTGAAAGCAAACCAGCAGGAATGAACCAGTGAAGTCAGCTGGGTGACACCATATCACGTCAGGATGTTTTAAATTATTCTCTACTCTTGTCTTGATGAGACTTTGTTGTTATTGATGCTGTTGATGATGATGATGATGATGATGGTCTTGTTGATGTGATCAGGGTGTGTCATCTTGTCTGTTTCATGTATACATGTGGGTTATCAATTAATCATGGCAGGAATAAAGGATCACAGCAAAAAACAAAACCAATAAGCTGTTAAAGTCTGTGGTGTGTAGCAAAGTGTGCAGATGAGTGCTGGGGATGCTGGGTAATCTTGTTCAGTAAGAGATGCAGAGGGTTCTGGGGTGGGGGAGGGTTCTGGGGAGGGGGAGGGTTCTGGGGAGGGGGAGGGTTTTGGGGTGGGTTCTGTGAGGGAGGGAGGGTTCTGGGGTGAGGGAGGGTTCTGGGGTGGGTTCTGTGAGGGAGGGTTCTGGGGTGGGTTCTGTGAGGGAGGGAGGGTTCTGGGGTGGGTTCTGTGAGGTGAGGGAGGATTCTGGGGTGGGTTCTGTGAGGGAGGGTTCTAGGGAGGGTTCTGTGAGGTGAGAGAGGGTTCTGGGGTGGGGGAGGGTTCTGGGGTGGGTTCTGTGAGGGAGGGAGGGTTCTGGGGTGGGTTCTGTGAGGTGAGGGAGGATTCTGGGGTGGGTTCTGTGAGGGAGGGTTCTGGGGTTGGTTCTGTGAGGGAGGGTTCTGGGGTGGGTTCTGTGAGGGAGGGTTCTAGGGTTGGTTCTGTGAGGTGAGGGAGGGTTCTGTAAGGTGAGGGAGGGGTTCTGGGGTGGGTTCTGTGAGGTAGGGAGGGTTCTAGGGTGGGTTCTGGGGTATGCAGCTGGGTTGGCAGAGCCTAAGGAACAGTTAGTCTGCAATGAGTGAATGTAGGCAGCCATGAGACTGCCAGGCCATCTGTAGAGGCTCTAATGCCAGTCTGTCTCCCAACCTCTCAATCAGGAAGTACCATCTGAGTGGAGAGTCCAAACTCAACCACTCTCTGGTCACCTGACTCTTGGGTCATCTGACTGCTTTTATTAAACATAAGAAGTGTGAGCAGAGTTAACTGAAACTGATTCCTTACTGGTAGCAAAACCACACTGTCTGTGCAAAGTATGCTCAGGACCAGACACGCATCAGCTCAGACCAGATCAGGACCAGACACGCATCAGCTCAAACCAGATCAGGACCAGACACGCATCAGCTCAGACCAGATCAGGACCAGACACGCATCAGCTCAAACCAGATCAGGACCAGACACACATCAGCTCAAACCAGATCAGGACCAGACACGTATCAGCTCAAACCAGATCAGGACCAGACACGCATCAGCTCAAACCAGATCAGGACCAGACACGCATCAGCTCAAACCAGATCAGGACCAGACACGTATCAGCTCAAACCAGATCAGGACCAGACACACATCAGCTCAGACCAGATCAGGACCAGACACGCATCAGCTCAGACCAGATCAGGACCAGACACGCATCAGCTCAGACCAGATCAGGACCAGACACGCATCAGCTCAAACCAGATCAGGACCAGTCTATTGTCTATTGTACACAAGTGGTCTACGCGATCTGCTGTTTTAATTGTTGTACGGGCGAGGACGTACTTCATAACAAGAATACAAGAATTTTTATATATTTTTATTAGTTTCCATACGAACTTTTTAAACTACAGCTCTGAACTATTTTGTTGTGACCACTGAAAATTATAGAACTGGACTCGGAGTCTTAGCCAGCATGGACCCCTCACACCTGTCTTACCTGCTCTACTGAACCAGCCAATACAAGGGGTGATGTTTACCTGATGAGTAGGGCCAGGTGATGCTTACCTGATGAGTAGGGCCAGGTGATGTTTACCTGATGAGTAGGGCCAGGTGATGCTTACCTGATGAGTAGGGCCAGGTGATGCTTACCTGATGAGTAGGGCCATTAGGGCCATGTGATGTTTACCTGATGCGCAGGGCCAGGTGATGTTTACCTGATGTGCAGGGCCAGGTGATGTTTACCTGATGCACAGGGCCAGGGGATGTTTACCTGTTGAGCAGGGCCAGGTGATGTTTACCTGATGAATAGGGCCAGGTGATGTTTTCCTGATTAGCAGGGCCAGGTGATGTTTACCTGATGAGTAGGGCCAGGTGATGTTTACCTGATTAGCAGGGCCAGGTGATGTTTACCTGATGAGTAGGGCCATGTGATGTTTACCTGATGAGTAGGGCCATGTGATGTTTACCTGATGAGTAGGGCCAGGTGATGCTTACCTGATGAGTAGGGCCAGGTGATGCTTACCTGATGAGTAGGGCCATTAGGGCCATGTGATGTTTACCTGATGCACAGGGCCAGGTGATGTTTACCTGATGTGCAGGGCCAGGTGATGTTTACCTGATGCGCAGGGCCAGGTGTGTAAGCCTTGTGAAAGCAAACCAGCAGGAATGAACCAGTGAAGTCAGCTGGGTGACACCATATCACGTCAGGATGTTTTAAATTATTCTCTACTCTTGTCTTGATGAGACTTTGTTGTTATTGATGCTGTTGATGATGATGATGATGATGATGATGGTCTTGTTGATGTGATCAGGGTGTGTCATCTTGTCTGTTTCATGTATACATGTGGGTTATCAATTAATCATGGCAGGAATAAAGGATCACAGCAAAAAACAAAACCAATAAGCTGTTAAAGTCTGTGGTGTGTAGCAAAGTGTGCAGATGAGTGCTGGGGATGCTGGGTAATCTTGTTCAGTAAGAGATGCAGAGGGTTCTGGGGTGGGGGAGGGTTCTGGGGAGGGGGAGGGTTCTGGGGAGGGGGAGGGTTTTGGGGTGGGTTCTGTGAGGGAGGGAGGGTTCTGGGGTGAGGGAGGGTTCTGGGGTGGGTTCTGTGAGGGAGGGTTCTGTGAGGGAGGGTTCTGTGAGGGAGGGTTCTGGGGTGGGTTCTGTGAGGGAGGGAGGGTTCTGGGGTGGGTTCTGTGAGGTGAGGGAGGATTCTGGGGTGGGTTCTGTGAGGGAGGGTTCTAGGGAGGGTTCTGTGAGGTGAGAGAGGGTTCTGGGGTGGGGGAGGGTTCTGGGGTGGGTTCTGTGAGGGAGGGAGGGTTCTGGGGTGGGTTCTGTGAGGTGAGGGAGGATTCTGGGGTGGGTTCTGTGAGGGAGGGTTCTGGGGTTGGTTCTGTGAGGGAGGGTTCTGGGGTGGGTTCTGTGAGGGAGGGTTCTAGGGTTGGTTCTGTGAGGTGAGGGAGGGTTCTGTAAGGTGAGGGAGGGGTTCTGGGGTGGGTTCTGTGAGGTAGGGAGGGTTCTAGGGTGGGTTCTGGGGTATGCAGCTGGGTTGGCAGAGCCTAAGGAACAGTTAGTCTGCAATGAGTGAATGTAGGCAGCCATGAGACTGCCAGGCCATCTGTAGAGGCTCTAATGCCAGTCTGTCTCCCAACCTCTCAATCAGGAAGTACCATCTGAGTGGAGAGTCCAAACTCAACCACTCTCTGGTCACCTGACTCTTGGGTCATCTGACTGCTTTTATTAAAGATAAGAAGTGTGAGCAGAGTTAACTGAAACTGATTCCTTACTGGTAGCAAAACCACACTGTCTGTGCAAAGTATGCTCAGGACCAGACACGCATCAGCTCAGACCAGATCAGGACCAGACACGCATCAGCTCAAACCAGATCAGGACCAGACACGCATCAGCTCAGACCAGATCAGGACCAGACACGCATCAGCTCAAACCAGATCAGGACCAGACACACATCAGCTCAAACCAGATCAGGACCAGACACGTATCAGCTCAAACCAGATCAGGACCAGACACGCATCAGCTCAAACCAGATCAGGACCAGACACGCATCAGCTCAAACCAGATCAGGACCAGACACATATCAGCTCAAACCAGATCAGGACCAGACACACATCAGCTCAGACCAGATCAGGACCAGACACGCATCAGCTCAGACCAGATCAGGACCAGACACGCATCAGCTCAGACCAGATCAGGACCAGACACGCATCAGCTCAAACCAGATCAGGACCAGACACGCATCAGCTCAAACCAGATCAGGACCAGACACATATCAGCTCAGACCAGATCAGGACCAGACACACATCAGCTCAGACCAGATCAGGACCAGACACGCATCAGCTCAAACCAGATCAGGACCAGACACACATCAGCTCAGACCAGATCAGGACCAGACACAGCAGCTTGGTCAAAATGTGTCTGGATTAGATAAAGTTCAGAGACACTGATTCACACTGACTCAGTGTTCAGATACATTAACTTACACACCTTCCTAACACTCTAGGTTAAGTTAGACACTGTTCATATCTAGCTGGATATATCCAAGTGTTTGTGTGTGTAATAATCCCCACTGTGTTCTTACTGCATCTAACTGCACATTTGTACCAGAAACACACACATCCTGCATCATCTGTTGCCACAATGTGTGTATATATGTGTGTGTGTGTGTGTGTGTGTGTGTTTGTGTACGTGTGTGTTTGTGTGTGTGTTCTTGTGTGTGTAGGAGTAACAGCTTGTTTGAGTTGAACTGCTGTCGAATCTACCTCAGCTATAAATACCAGAGGAAGAGAGCAGCCTTAGAAAGAAGCTGTCTGTCTGTCTCTCTCTCCCTCTGTCTCTTTCTCACGTTCTGTCTCCTTTTATCTTATTTTTCAATCCATCTTTCTTTTCCACTGACAAACACACACACACACACAAACACACACACACACACACACACACACACACACACACACACACCTGAGTTAGTGAGGAACTGTTTTTCTGCAGTTCATGTCTGTTTATAAAACACTGAAAGTCTTGTCACTGCATTATGAATGAAATGGAAGGATGACCTTAGGAAGCAGCATTAGCTACAGCCATCAGTCAGCGTCTCCACCCACCACTGGAGTGAGTGTAGGAGGCTCCACCCACCACTGGAGTGAGTGTAGGAGGCTCCACCCACCACTGGAGTGAGTGGAGGAGGCTCCACCCACCACTGGAGTGAGTGGAGGAGGCTCCACCCACCACTGGAGTGAGTGTAGGAGGCTCCACCCACCACGTCACCCACCACTGCAGTGAGTGTAGGAGGCTCCACCCACCACGTCACCCACCACTGGAGTGAGTGTAGGAGGCTCCACCCACCACGTCACCCACCACTGGAGTGAGTGTAGGAGGCTCCACCCACCACTGGAGTGAGTGTAGGAGGCTCCACCCACCACTGGAGTGAGTGTAGGAGGCTCCACCCACCACTGGAGTGAGTGGAGGAGGCTCCACCCATCACTGGAGTGAGTGTAGGAGGCTCCACCCACCACTGGAGTGAGTGTAGGAGGCTCCACCCATCACTGGAGTGAGTGTAGGAGGCTCCACCCACCACTGGAGTGAGTGTAGGAGGCTCCACCCACCACGTCACCCACCACTGAAGTGAGTGTAGGAGGCTCCACCCACCACTGGAGTTAGTGGAGGAAGCTCCACCCACCACATCACCCACCACTGGAGTGTAGGAGGCTCGTGTGTTCTGCCTGTGTCTGTTCAGACCAGATCAGGACCAGACACACATCAGCCCAGACCAGATCAGTGTTGGGATAAATGACACACTGGTATTAGTGTTCAGTGTTGGGATAAATGGCCCTCTGGTATTAGTGTTCAGTGTTGGGATAAATGACACACTGGTATTAGTGTTCAGTGTTGGGATAAATGACCCTCTGGTATTAGTGTTCAGTGTTGGGATAAATCACACACTGGTATTAGTGTTCAGTGTTGGGATAAATGGCCCTCTGGTATTAGTGTTCAGTGTTGGGATAAATGACCCTCTGGTATTCGTGTTCAGTGTTGGGATAAATTACTCTGGTATTAGTGTTCAGTGTTGTGATGAATGACACTCTGGTATTAGTGTTCAGTGTTGTGATGAATGACACTCTGGTATTAGTGTTCAGTGTTGGGATAAATGACACACTGGTATTAGTGTTCAGTGTTGGGATAAATGGCCCTCTGGTATTCGTGTTCAGTGTTGGGATAAATGACTCTGGTATTAGTGTTCAGTGTTGGGATGAATGACACTCTGGTATTAGTGTTCAGTGTTGGGATAAATGACCCTCTGGTATTCGTGTTCAGTGTTGGGATGAATGTCCCTCTGGTATTTGTGTTCAGT
>NC_135224.1:1402500-1420000 GCF_052324685.1 Brachyhypopomus gauderio
AGGTGGAAGAGCCTTTTCTTTTAAAGCTCCACAATTGTGGAATAATCTTCCTGCCTCTATTCGGGACTCAGACACAGTCTCAATGTTTAAAACTCGATTAAAGACTCATCTGTTTAGTTTGGCCTTTGATTAATCTGTTACATAGTTACTACATCTCGTATCTTTTCTCCGAGGTTCACCTGTCATTGCAGTCGGAGCCTACAATACCAGCATCGCTGCTCCGACATGGAATGAAAGCCTGGCGTTCTTCAACAGACATTTACAGTGACAATATCAAAACCAGATCAGAACTTTCATTTTTACCTTTACTTAGTCTGATTGTGTGATTTGTGTGTGAATTGTGTATTTGTCTGTATTTTGTGTAATTTGTGTGTTAATGGGCCGCCCAATGGAGGATGGGTTCCCTTTTGAGTCTTGGTTCTCCCGAGGTTTCTTCCTAATCCCCACCATCATAGGGAGTTTTTCCTCGCCACTGTCGCCTTTGGCTTGCTCATTAGGGTTCTGGACCCATAGTATTGTTAACCTTTTAAATCCTGTAAAGCGCTTTGTGACAACATGTGTTGTGAAAAGCGCTATACAAATAAACTTTGATTTGATTTGATTTGATGTGTGTGTGTTAGTTTGTGTGTGTGTGTGTGTGTGTGTGTTAGTTTGTGTGTGCATGCAAGGAAAACAATGCAGCTCTCTCTCTCGCTCTCTCTCTCTCTCTATCTCTCTCTCTATCTCTCTCTCCTTCCTGTCTTCAGTGTTTCAGAGCACATGATTGTCCTCCTGTCTTAACCCAAAGAATTACACACACACACACACACACACACACACACACACACACACACACACACACACACAGGTTTGAAACCTGTCCATATTGACATGATAGCATCACACAGTTGCTGCAGATTTGTCGGCTGCACATCCATGATGTGAATCTCCCGTTCCACCACATCCCAAAGGTGCTCTATTGGACTGAGATCTGGTGACTGTGGAGGCCATTGGATTACAGTGAAGTCTTGTTCAATAAACCAATCTGAGATGATTTGTGCTATATGACACGTTATCCTGCTGGAATTAACCATCAGAAGATGGGTACACTGTGGTCATAAAGGGATGGACATGGTCAGCAACAATACTCAGGTAGGCTGTGGCGTTGACACGATGCTCAGTTGGTACTAATGGGCCCAATGTGTGCCACGAAAATATCCACTGCACCAACACTACCAGCCTGATACAAGGCAGGATGGATCCATGCTTTCATGTTGTTGATGCCAAATTCTGACCCCACCATCCGAATGTCGCAGCAGAAATCGAGAATCATCAGACCAGGCAACGTTTTGCCAATCTTCTATTGTCCAATTTTGGTGAGCCTGTGTGAATTGTAGCCTCAGTTTCCTGTTCTTAGCTGACAGTAGTGACACCCGGTGTGGTCTTCTGCTGCTGTAGCCCATCCACCTCAAGGTTCAACGTGTTGTGTGTTCAGAGATGCTCTTCTGCATGCCTCGGTTGTAACGTCTGGTTATTGGAATTACTGTTGCCGTTATATCAGCTCGAACAAGTCTGGCCATTCTCCTCTGACCTCTGGCATCAACAAGGCATTTGCACCCACAGAAACTCACTGGATATTTTATCTTTTTCTAACCATTCTCTGTAAACACTAGAGATGGTTGTGCGTGAAAATCCCAGTGCATCAACATTTTCTGAAATACTCAGACCAGCCCATCTGGCACCAACAACCATGTCACGTTCAAAGTCATTTAAATCACCTTTCTTCTCCATTCTGATACTCGGTTTGAACTGCAGCAGATCGTCTTGGCCGTGTCTACATGCCTAAATGTATTGAGTTGCCAGTGAGTGTATTTTAATGGTGTATTTATATTTAAATTTTTTACATTTCTATGTTTCCTAATGAGAGGAAGTACTGTGAGTGTGTGTATAAGGTGTAGGGTAGAGGAGTAAAGGCCAATCACCAAACCTGTTCACTCCTCTCTCTTCCTGTCTCACTGTTCACTCCTCTCTCTTCCTGTCTCACTGTTCACTCCTCTCTCTTCCTGTCTCACTGTTCACTCCTTTCTTCCTTTCTCAGTTATTCATGATGCTATGCTGGTACTGCACTAAACAAAACTGATGTGCTGCAGATTACATACAGATTACATACAGATTACATACAGATTACCTACAGATTACATACAGATTACATACAGACCTGTGCAGCAAGGGTCCCTCCACAATGTTTATTTGCAATACTGGCAGTGGCTCTGACTCCTGTAGTTTAGTTGTCTGGTTCAAGGGGATCTTGAATTCTACAGATGCAAATCACTGTAAATGTAAATGTGTAAAAGTGAATGTAAATGCAAATATCTCAGCCAAACCCACCCTAATACTTCAGCAACAGAACCTGCACAAATATGACCTGAGTTTGAACACTGAGACTGTCATTATAATTGATTTGTTTTGAACATTGATTTTGTCAGTGTAAGAGTGTGGTGTGACTGTAAGAGTGTTTTTGTTAGTGTAAGAGTGTGGTGTGACTGTAAGATTGTTTTTGTTAGTGTAAGAGTGTGGTGTGACTGTAAGATTGTTTTTGTTAGTGTAAGAGTGTGGTGTGACTAAGTGGTTTTTTCAGAGTACGAGTGTGGTGTGACTGTAAGAGTGTTTTTGTTAGTGTAAGAGTGTGGGGTGACTGTAAGAGTGTTTTTGTCAGTGTAAGAGTGTGGTGTGACTAAGTGGTTTTTTCAGAGTACGAGTGTGGTGTGACTGTAAGAGTGTTTTTGTTAGTGTAAGAGTGTGGTGTGACTAAGAGTGTTTTTGTCAGTGTAAGAGTGTGGTGTGACTGTAAGAGTGTTTTTGTCAGTGTAAGAGTGTGGTGTGACTAAGTGTTTTTGTTAGTGTAAGAGTGTGGTGTGACTAAGTGTTTTTGTTAGTGTAAGAATGTGGTGTGACTGTAAGAGTGTTTTTGTTAGTGTAAGAGTGTGGTGTGACAGTAAGAGTGTTTTTGTTAGTGTAAGAGTGTGGTGTGACTGTATTGGGAATTTGTTTGGGAATAACAGCATATGTAACAATATGCATTATTGTTACTTATTGTGTGTTGGTTGTTGTGTGATGTGTATTGTTGGTTCATCATTATTTGTCCTGGGGGTGTGTTAGTTACTGATTGTGTGTGTTATTGTGTGTGATTGTGTGTGTAATTGCATGTTATTGTGTGTGTGTGTGTGTGTGTTTGTGTATGTGTGTATTTGTGTGTGATTGTGTGTGTGTTTTGTGTGTTATTGTGTGTGATTGTGTGTGGATGTATGTGTTGTATTACATATGTAGTATTTCAGTATAAATAATGTCACAGTTTGTTTGATACTGTTAAATTAACATGATGATTTACTAGGTAGATTATGTGTACTTGAATAAGTGTGTGTGTGTGTGTGTGTGTGTGTGTGTGTGTGTGTGTGTGTGTGTGCGCGTGCGTGCGTGTCTCCAGTCTGCCATCGTGCTGTGCTCTGTGTGTCTGTGAATTCAGGTCACTTGGCATATTTATTTTTACCTGGGCCGTGTGTGTGTGTGTGTGTGTGTGTGTGTGTGTGTGTGTGTGTGTGTGTGTGTGTGTGTGTGTGTGTGTATGTGTGGTTAAACCAGGCTGGGGAGAGAGAGTCTTTCACAGCATGGGAATTGCTCTGGCCTGTGTAGGCCTGCCTGTACAAACTCCCATTAAATATTGTCTTCTCACTAAACCTTAAAACACAGCAGGTGAAAAAAACACTACTGAAAGACATCAGAGAGAGAGAGAGAATGAGAGAGAGAGAGAATGAGGGAGAGAGAGAGAGAGACTCTTTACTGCTTTGACTGGTACACCTACAGTACTGCTGCAGTACACCTACACCTGCACAAATATGACCTGAATTTGAACACTGAGACTGTCATTATAATTGATTTGTTTTGAACATTGAGTTTGTCAGTGTAAGAGTGTGGTGTGACTGTAAGAGTGTTTTTGTTAGTGTAAGAGTGTGGTGTGACTAGGAGTGTTTTTGTTAGTGTAAGAATGTGGTGTGACTGTAAGAGTGTTTTGGTTAGTTTAAGAGTGTGGTGTGACTGTAAGAGTGTTTTTGTTAATTTAAGAGTGTGGTGTGACTAAGTGTTTGTACACCTACAGTACACCTACAGTACTGCTACAGTACACCTACAGTACTGCTACAGTTCACCTACAGTACACCTACAGTACTGCTACAGTTCACCTACAGTACACCTACGGTACTGCTACAGTACACCTATAGTACTGCTACAGTACTGTTGCACAGTACAGGGCACAGTAGATTGCACAGTAGATTGCACAGTACAGGGCACAGTAGATTATGCTGTAACATATTTCCTCTGAGCGACTGATGCTCCTGTCTGACCACAGTCCAGTCACAGAGTATTTACCATTGACACGGGAGAGGCGCATCACTACCCCATCATTACCCCATCAGTACCCCATCATTACCCCATCACTACCCCATCACTACCCCATCATTACCCCATCATTACCCCATCACTACCCCATCACTACCTGATCACTACCCCATCATTACCCCATCATTACCCCATCATTACCCCATCACTACCCCATCACTACCCCATCATTACCCCATCACTACCCCATCACTACCCCATCATTACCCCATCATTACCCCATCACTACCCCATCACTACCTGATCACTACCCCATCATTACCCCATCATTACCCCATCACTACCCCATCATTACCCCATCATTACCCCATCACTACCCCATCACTACCTGATCACTACCCCATCATTACCCCATCATTACCCCATCACTACCCCATCACTACCCCATCATTACCCCATCATTACCCCATCATTACCCCACCACTACCCCATCACTACCCCATCATTACCCCATCACTACCCCATCACTACCCCATCATTACCCCATCATCACCCCATCATTACCCCATCACTACCCCATCACTACCCCATCATTACCCCATCACTACCCCATCACTACCCGATCACTACCCCATCATTACCCCATCACTACCCCATCACTACCCCATCATTACCCCATCACTACCCCATCACTACCCCATCATTACCCGATCACTACCCCATTATTACCCCATCACTACCCCATCATTACCCCATCATTACCCCATCACTACCCCATTATTACCCCATCATTACCCCATCACTACCCCATCACTACCCCATCATTACCCGATCACTACCCCATTATTACCCCATCACTACCCCATCATTACCCCATCATTACCCCATCACTACCCCATCACTACCCCATCACTGCCCCATCACTGCCCCATCACTGCCCCATCACTACCCCATCACTACCCCATCATTACCCCATCACTACCCCATCACTACCCCATCATTGCCCCATCATTGCCCCATCATTGCCCCATCATTACCCCATCACTACCCCATCACTACCCCATCATTACCCCATCATTACCCCACCATTACCCCATCACTACCCCATCACTACCCCATCACTACCCCATTATTACCCCATCACTACCCCATCATTACCCCATCAGTACCCCATCACTACCCCATCATTACCCCATCACTACCCCATCACTACCCCATCATTACCCCATCATTACCCCATCACTACCCCATCATTACCCCATCAGTACCCCATCACTACCCCATCATTACCCCATCACTACCCCATCACTACCCCATCATTACCCCATCATTACCCCATCACTACCCCATCATTACCCCATCAATACCCCATCATTACCCCATCACTACGCCATCACTACCCCATCACTACCCCATCACTACCCCATCATTACCCGATCACTACCCCATTATTACCCCATCACTACCCCATCATTACCCCATCACTACCCCATCACTACCCCATCACTACCCCATCACTGCCCCATCACTGCCCCATCACTGCCCCATCACTACCCCATCACTACCCCATCATTACCCCATCACTACCCCATCACTACCCCATCACTACCCCATCATTGCCCCATCATTGCCCCATCATTACCCCATCACTACCCCATCACTACCCCATCATTACCCCATCACTACCCCATCACTACCCCATCATTACCCCATCATTACCCCATCATTACCCCATCACTACCCCATCACTACCCCATCACTACCCCATCATTACCCCATCATTACCCCATCACTACCCCATCATTACCCTATCACTACCCCATTATTGCCCCGTTATTGCCTCTCCTCCTGAACACCAGAACGCTTCTCTCCTCAACAGCTTCCCTCATGAATGCTCTACAGCTCTACAGTAATTAAACAGCCATCATCTCTATGATGATGTCTCTAATTTAAGAAATATCAGATTAAGTTCTCAAATGAGTTATTCAGGGCAACAGTAGTGTGTGTGTGTGTGTGTGTGTGTGCATGCATACATATGCAGGTGTCTATATATGTGTGAGTACATGCACATAAGCTTGTGCACGTGTACATGTGTGTTTCTCTCTCTCTCTCTCTATCTCATTTTTCTTCTCTTCTATCTGACTTCCTGCAGCTGTTTGTTCCATTCTTGCCCTGGAAATTCACATTCAATGATCTGTGCTTCATTAATTAAGAAGCTATCTCATAGATGGTGTGTGTGTGTGGGGGGGGGAGAGAGAGAAAGTGAATAGAATAACAAAACACAAAATAACAGAACACAGAGAATACCAGAGAATAACAGAACACAGAAAATGACAGGAACACAGAGAATAACAGAGAACAGAATAACAGAAAACACAGAGAATGACAAGAGAACCTAGACACTAGGGTGCACACACCAGTGTATTTTAGTGCCGGTCCCAAGCCTGGATAAATAGGGAGGGTTTCGTCAGGAAGGGCATCCGGTGTAAAAACTGCGCCAAATCAAATGATGCGGATCAAAATCAGAAATTCCATACCGGATCGGTCGAGGCCCGGGTTAACAACGACCACCACTGGTGCTGTTGTCCAACAGGGCACTAGTGGAAATTGGACTACTGTTGGGACAAGGAGGAGGAGGAGAGAGGGGGAAGAGGGTTCTGAAGATGAAGGAGAGGAGGCAGAGCAGGAAGGTGGAGGTTAGAGTTGGTACGTTGAATGTGGGCTCTATGACAGGTAAAGGGAGAGAGCTAGCTGATGTGATGGAGAGGAGGAAGATAGATATACTGTGTGTACAGGAGACCAAGTGGAAGGGGAGCAAGGCCAGGAGCATTGGTGGAGGCTTCAAACTCTTCTATCATGGTGTAGACAGGAAGAGAAATGGAGTAGGGGTAATCCTGAAGGATGAGTTTAGTAAGAGTGTAGTGGAGGTAGAGAGAGTAAGTGACAGGGTGATCTGTGTAAAGTTAGAGATTGATGGGGTGATGATGAATGTCATCAGTGCTTATGCTCCTCAGGTAGGTTGTGATGTGGAGGAGAAAGAAGAATTCTGGGGAGAGTTAGATGAAGTTGTTTTGCAGGTTCCTACAGAAGAGAGAGTGGTTATTGGAGCAGATTTAAATGGACATGTTGGTGGAGGGAACAGTGGTGATGAGGAGTGTTGGGTAGATATGGTGTTAAAGAAAGGAATATGGAAGGACAAATGGTGGTAGATTTTGCTAAAAGGATAAAGGATGAATCAGGAAGTGCCTCAGGTGAGCAAGGAGGAAGTAAGGGCTGCAATTCAGAGAATGAAGTGTGGTAAGGCAGTTGGACCGGATGATATTTCAGTGGAGGCATGGAAATGTTTGGGAGAGACAGCAGTGGAGTTTTTGACTGGGTTATTTAACAGAATCTTGGAAGGTCAGAAGATGCCTGAGGAGTGGAGACGAAGCATAATGGTGCCAATTTTCAAGAATAAGGGCGACGTTCAGAGCTGTAGTAATTACAGGGCAATAAAGTTGATCAGTCACAGCCTGAAAATCTGGGAAAGAGTAGTGGAAGCTAGGCTTAGAGGAGAGGTAGAGATCTGTGAGCAGCAGTATGGTTTCATGCCAGCTAAGTGCACCACAGATGCTATGTTTGCTTTGAGAGTGTTAATGGAGAAGTATAGGGAAGGACAGAAGGAGTTACATTGTGTGTTTGTTGACTTAGAGAAAGCTTGATGATAGAGTACCGAGACAGGAGCTGTGGTATTGTATGAGGAAGTCAGGAGTAGCAGAAAAGTATGGGAGGGTGGTGCAGGATATGTATGAGAACAGTGTGACAGCAGTGAGATGTGCGGTAGGAATGACAGATGGGTTTAAAGTTGGGGTAGGTCTACATCAGGGATCAGCCCTGAGTCCCTTCATGTTCACAATTGTCATGGACAGACTGACGGACGAGGTTAGGCAGGAGTCCCCTTGGACTATGATGTTTGCTGATGACATTGTGATCTGTAGTGAGAGTAGGGAGCAGGTGGAGGTGAGCTTGGAAAGATGGAGATATGCTTTGGAGAGCAGGGGAATGAAAGTGAGCAGGAGTAAAACAGAGTACATGTGTGTGAATGAGAGGGCAGACGGTGGACAGGTCCAGTTACAAGGAGTTGATTTGGTGAAGGTTGACGAGTTTACCTACTTAGGATCGAGGGTACAGAGTAATAGAGGAAGTGAAAGAGAGGTAAAGAAGAGAGTGCAGGCAGGGTGGTGTGGATGGCATAAAGTGTCTGGGGTGATCTGTGATAGAAGGGTGTCGGCTAGAATGAAAGGAAAGATCTATAGGACATTAGTGAGACCTGCTATGTTGTATGGACTGGAGACAGTGGCACTGACAAAGAGACAGGTGAGGGAGATGGAGGTGTCTGAGATGAAGATGTTGAGATTCTCATTTGGAGTGACGAGGAAGGATAGGATCAGAAATGAGTTTATTAGAGGATCAGCACATGTAGCATGTATTGGAGATAAAGTTAGAGAAGTGAGATTGAGATGGTTTGGACATGTACAGAGGAGGGAGGAGAGGTATATTGGTAGGAGGGTCTTGAGGATGGAACTTCCAGGCAAGAGGAGGAGAGGTAGACCTATGAGGAGGTTTATGGATGCAGTGGTAGAGGATATGAGAGTGGCTGGTGTGTCAGTGGAGGACACTCAGGACAGGGCCAGATGGAGGAGTTAAACGGGAATTGCTGAAAGAAGAAGAAGACAGAGAATAACAGATAATAACAGAACACAGAATGACAGGAGCACAGAGAATAACAGAGAACACAGAGAAAAACAGAATAACAACACAGAATGACAGGAACACAGAGAATAACAGAACACAGAGAATAACAGAACACAGAGAATTACAGATAATAACAGAACACAGAATGACAGGAACACAGAGAATAACAGAACTCAGAATGATAGGAACACAGAGAAAAACAGAGAACATAGAGAAAAACAGAATAACAGAACACAGAGAATAACAGAATTACAGAGAATAACAGAACAAAGAAAAATGACAGGAACACAGAGAATGACATGAACACAGAATAACAGAGAATAACAGAAAACACAGAGAATAACGGAGAACAGAGAGAATAACAGAACAGAGAGAACAACAGAACACAGAGTAAAATGGAAGAGAACAAAGAAGAGAATGGAAAGAATAGGAGAGAACAGTGCAACAGAAAAGCAGAGCAGGACCAGTGATGCCTGGACAATCACAGGAAGAGGAAGATGAAGAGGGAGGGAGAGAAGGAGTGAGGGAGAGAGAGAGAGGGAGAGAAGAGGTCAGGGAGATGGAGAGAGGGAGGGAAGGAGACAAGGAGTGAGGGAGATAGAGAGGGAGGGAGAGAAGGAGAGATGCTGCTTTTGTCCTTTCTAATCTTCTCAGGGGTGCTCTGTCATTTTACACACCCTTGTGTGTGTTTATCATAGAAGTGTTCCTAAAGGTGTTTTGGACACACACACTCCATTCACCCTACACTAACCCTAACTCTAAACAAAAAAATATGGTGCTACCATTAAAAAAACACACATGTTCTTTTACATTACATACTCCTACAGTTAGTTCTCTGCTTTGTCATAATAGCAGCATAGCTTCCTCAGTACGGACAGCGCCCCCTTGCTGTGATGGAGTAAAATATCCCTATGTGAGGTATAGTGAGGTATAGATCTGGTGTGAGGTATAGTGAGGTAAATGGCTGGTGTGAGGTAAAGTGAGGTATAGATCTGGTGTGAGGTATAGTGAGGTATAGATCTGGTGTGAGGTATAGTTTGAGGTATAGGGCTGGTGTGAGGTATAGTGAGGTATATGGCTGGTTTGAGGTATAGTGAGTTTGTAGTTGCACATCCAGAGTCTCGTCCATTCTGTGTTTCTACCAGTCTTCTCTACACTGTGTACCATGTTTTAATGAAAGACTGTGGGCTTATTACAAAATGACACTTCGGCTTTTTGATTTCATTGTAGACTGGAAGGCTGTGTTGTAGCGATTATTCTCATTGGTGTTGTGTAGTCTCCGTCCACATCCCTGTCTCCGTCCCCGTCCCTGTCTCCGTCTCCGTCCTCGAACAAGCCTGTTGTGATGGTGACACACTGAAGCAGGAGAGCAGTCCCAGTGCTGCCGTGGTTACGTTAATGTGCTGTTTTGTTTTGGTCATAGTTTCATCGATGCTATGATGACTGTGTGTGTGTGTGTGTGTGTGTGTGTGTGTGTGTGTGTGTGTGTGTGTGTGTGTGTGTGTGTGTGTGTTTTCAGGTTGTCTATATGAGGACGAGCTGTGTGAGCCCCGTGAAGTTTGTGTCAGTGGTGAGTATTTGATGTCTTGCAGTGCTTACATGCTCATTACTCAGGAAGTCATCTAACTCCACCCCCTGGTCCTATCTCCCCACCCCCAGGACCCAGCAGGACTATAGAGAGTTGAACAATAGTCAGGACTCCAGACAGCAGGACTACAGTCAGGACTTCAGACAGCAGGACTATAGTCAGGACTACAGGCAGCAGGACTATAGTCAGCAGGACTACAGTCAGGACTACAGACAGCAGGACTATAGTCAGGACTTCAGGCACCAGGACTATAGTCATCAGGACTACAGTCAGGACTACAGGCAGCAGGACTATAGTCAGGATTACAGACAGCAGGACTACAGTCAGGACTACAGACATTCTCCGAGTTTGCCTTTCTCCTGCCCTCTCTGACTCCTCCCCTTTCTCCTCCCCTTTTGGACTCCTCCTCTTCTCCTTTCTGTGTCTTCCTCCACCCGAGACTTTCCTCCACTCCCCCTGGGCTCTCCTTCTCTGCTCTCCCCTCCCCCTCTCTGACCCCTCCTCTCCTCTCCTCCCTCTCTCATCCTTTCCTCTCCTCTCCTCTCCTCTCCTCCCTCTCTCATCCTTTCCTCTCCTCCCTCTCTCATCCTCTCCTCTCCTTTCTACTGCTACAGTTAGGCCTGCTTCCAGCAACAAGCTTTTCTCCTGAGTAGGTAATGAATTAAGAAGCTCTGACAGGGACAATGATAGATTAGTTGGTAATACATCCATTATGTATTAGTTTATCTACTTTATTGTTTATTTATTTAGTAAATGTTGTGTGGAGCCAGATTCAATAAAACCTATTCCACATTTCCTTGTTCAGACTAATATTTACCAGAGCGTCCTCTTCTCAGTCTTCTCACAGAGCAAATCCTGAATTTAGTGTTAGGGTTAGTGTTAGGTTAGGGTTAGGTTAGGGTTTAGGGCTAGTGTTAGATTAGGGTTAGTTTTAGGGTTAGGGTTAGGGTTAAGGTTTAAAGCTCTGGTCGACAGGGCAGGGCTTGTTGTTTTGCACAAATGTAACAAACATAGCAACATGTTTATTTGAGTGGTGGCAGACACAATCAGCACAGAGCAGATGTGTTTGCACCACACTTACAGGAACAAGCCAGTGTTTGTCCGTCTAGATCTGTGCACAGATATGACAAACTGTTTTTATGTTTTCATGTATTTTTAAAATAACACAACAACTAGTTTACCCAAAACAAATAGTTCAAGTAATTGTTACGTAGTCAGAGTTGTAGATCTGTGACACATGAACTCTGGAAAGAGGCGGTGTGGAAGCAATACTGATATAAATCTGATATCATCAGCATAGCAATGGAATTCAAGGCCATGATTATGAATGATTATGAATGATTGAATAGGTCTGCCATAAAAACCGTACAATAAAAAGAAGTGGCCCAAGGACAGATCCCTGTGGTACTCCATCAGAGCCAGTGGGTGATGTGTGTGTATCTGTCAATATAAATTGTTCTGATTTAGTAAGTTATAAGTTTGGGACAGAAACACATTTCACATCGGTGCCATCAGGGACGGATTCAAAGCCACACCACACTGCCTGTTTTCCTCCTGAACTTTGTGTATTCCAAGGCCCCTAGTTTGGTTGTGTTTGCTGGTGATGTCACTGCCTGGGACTATCTTGAATTTCACTGATTCACAGATCTGCACCCGCAGATCTCTTCTGATCACCATATCCATGTAATCTAGGAGATGAGATTGTTATGCCATAAGTTTGGAAAGTATGGATTCTGAGCAAATGTTATTAGATGAGTGCTTGTTCCAAACTATCATCAGGCATTGTTTCGACATACCATCATTTCATAAATGAGAATCAAACACAATCCTTGTTTCGTCATCACGCATGTTCTGGTAGGAATGTGTATCTAAGCATGCGTGACTCACGCCTCCTCATGTTCTGGTGGGATCCAGCACCAAACCCTCAGTCAGTCCAAATCTTCTTTTAATTATAACGCAGGAATCGGATATCCAGACATCGTTAGAGGATTTGGCGTTGTGTGACTATCAGTTTCCCAGTACTCAAGATGTCAGTCCTGATCACAGGAAGTGGACTGGCAGGAAGTCTAGTCATGAGCTCTTCTTCTGCCTTTCACATTGGATTTATTTGGTCTGGTTCACTTGCTGACTGTTTAATTCTCTCTGTCGCTGAGTCCCTCTGGGAATGATAATTACAGAAGCACTTTCAGCCCCCACCCTGAGAGCTTCACACAGACTGCTGTGCTCTCTATCACCACCTAGTGAACATCAGTCAGGACCTGATAGACTAGCACTGTGCTGATAGACTAGCACTGTGCTGATGGGCTAGCACTGTGCTGATGGGCTAGCACTGTGCTGATAGACTAGCACTGTGCTGATAGACTAGCACTGTGCTGATGGGCTAGCACTGTGCTGATGGGCTAGCACTGTGCTGATAGACTAGCACTGTGCTGATAGACTAGCACTGTGCTGATGGGCTAGTACTGTGCTGATAGACTAGCACTGTGCTGATAGACTAGCACTGTGCTGATGGGCTAGCACTGTGCTGATAGACTAGCACTGTGCTGATTGACTAGCACTGTGCTGATGGGCTAGCACTGTGCTGATAGACTAGCACTGTGCTGATAGACTAGCACTGTGCTGATGGGCTAGTACTGTGCTAATAGGCTAGCACTGTGCGCCTGCTAGTTGTTGACTCCTCCCTCCATGTGCTCCCCCACCGCTCACACTAGACCAGCCTCTACTGTGTAACCCTCAACCCTAGACTACCAGTTAGACTGCCCTCACATCCTCATCTTATTGAGCTAGTCATGCACATATGAAATTCATTAAAAAGTTTTGCAAAGAATGTTTGTTGAACCACGTCAGTAACTGTTGGGCATTTCGTGATGTCCTGCTGCAGCCCCGTGGAACACTCAGACTGGACATGTCCCCCGGAGCACTCTTTCAGACGGGACATGTCCCCCAGAGCACTCTCTCAGATGGGACATGTCCCCCGGAGCACTCTCTCAGACGGGACATGTCCCCCGGAGCACTCTCTCAGACTGGACATGTCCCCCGGAGCACTCTCAGACTGGACATGTCCCCCGGAGCATTCTCAGATGGGACATGCCCCCCAGAGCACTCTCTCAGACGGGACATGTCCCCTGGAGTGCTCTCTGAGATGGGACATGTCCGTCAGAGCACTCTCTCAGACTGGACATGTCCCCCGGAGCACTCTCTCAGACTGGACATGTCCCCCGGAGCATTCTCAGATGGGACATGCCCCCCAGAGCACTCTCTCAGACGGGACATGTCCCCTGGAGCGCTCTCTGAGATGGGACATGTCCGTCAGAGCACTCTCTCAGACTGTACATGTCCCCTGGAGCACACTCTATGTAGTATTTTGGGGGGATCTTCCTCTGAGTGAGATGAGTGTGGACGCAGGGACAGGATAAAGAGCATGCGTGTCCAGGGCTCTGAGCAGGACTGCCCCCTACAGGAACGTTGTGACCCCTGTTCTAGCGCTACGTGATTAGCTTGGGAGGCAGACAGGAAGTCTGACGGGCAGATTGGACTGTTCTCAGTTGCTGTTCTACTGTTTTGCAGTGTTTCAGTGGCACTGTGGCTGTAACACATGTAGAACCATCACTATAATCAGATTTCTCTTAGTGACTGAATTAATTCAGTTCAGATTAATTATTTCAGCAAAATGTTTCTTCTTGCTCCTTCATGTCTGTCAGAATAACAGATTATCAGATATTTCAGATATATTTATAAATGAATTAATCATATAATGTGATTTTTAAAAATAGAATCAACATGCTTGTCTGTATTTGTACATTTTTTACATTTATAAATGTTAATTTCTTCAAAGGCTCTTTTGCTCACTGTGAAGATACTAAACTGTGAGAGCAGCGTTATGGTCAGAGCAATATCACCAACACATGAGGCAGGAGTGGGACCTGCTCATATTACTCATCTCCCCCTTGTGGCAAAATATGAGAAATACAGTAGGTTCAATATTCATAATGTCAATATGACCGTACAATAACCACAGTTATAGTGACTTCAGTGATGTGTCATCTTGAAAGGCCGTGTCCACCCTGCTTAAACACGCCTGATGTATATGATTCAGAACCATATCCAGAACTATTACTCTATATTTTCAGGGCATCTCATGAAATTGTATAGCAAACTTTACTTTCCCTACAGTATTGATTCTATACCATCTGGACTGGGAGGGCCAGACCGGGACCAGTATGTCTGTGACAGGGTCTTGGGGGGGGGGGGTTCTGATCCGATCCGAAAACGTTAGCCTAATTCGCTAAAATATCGTCAAAATTGCTACGTTGCCAATACTGCTACTGCTATACCGTCTTTCACAAAACGATGCGTCTCACACCTCATTTAGGGGTCGGAGGGGCAAAGATCTTGTGACTGCCTCCCCCCATTGTGTGTCTCTTCTGGGGTGTTGTGTGTTTCTCTGTTGGGATGTTGTGTGTGTCTCTGTTGGGGTGTTGTGTGTTTGTCTCTGTTGGGGTGTTGTGTGTTTATCTGTTGGGATGTTGTGTGTTTCTCTTTTGGGGTGTTGTGTATTTCCCTGTTGGGGCGTTGTGTGTTTCCCTGTTGGGTCGTTGTGTGTTTCTCTGTTGGGGTGTTGTGTGTTTCTCTGCTGGTGTGTTGTGTGTTTCCCTGCTGGGGTTTTGTGTGTTTGTCTCTGTTGGGGTGTTGTGTGTTTCTCTGCTGGCGTGTTGTGTGTTTCTCTGTTGGGGTCTTGTGTGTTTCTCTGTTGGGGTGTTGTGTGTTTGTCTCTGTTGTGGTGTTGTGTCTCTCTCTGCTGGGGTGTTGTGTGTTTCCCTGTTGGGGTGTTGTGTATTTCCCTGTTGGGTCGTTGTGTGTTTCTCTGTTGGGGTGTTGTGTGTTTCTCTGCTGGCGTGTTGTGTGTTTCTCTGCTGGGGTGTTGTGTGTGCGTCTCTGCTGGGGTGTTGTGTGTGTCTCTGCTGGGGTGTTGTGTGTGTTTCTCTGCTGGGGTGTTGTGTGTGTGTCTCTGCTGGGGTGTTGTGTGTGTCTCTCTTCTGGGGTGTTGTGTGTGTTTCTCTGCTGGGGTGTTGTGTGTGTCTCTGCTGGGGTGTTGTGTGTGTCTCTGCTGGGGTGTTGAGTGTGTCTCTGCTGGGGTGTTGTGTGTGTTTCTCTGCTGGGGTGTTGTGTGTGTGTCTCTGCTGGGGTGTTGTGTGTGTCTCTGCTGGGGTGTTGTGTGTGTCTCTGCTGGGGTGTTGTGTGTGTGTCTCTGCTGGGGTATTGTGTGTGTCTCTGCTGGGGTGTTGTGTGTGTCTCTGTTGTGTGATCGTGTGACAGGAACACTCACTAGCTTGCACAGCGTTTCTGTCACACAGTCGTTTCTATATTTGAATGCGACGGCGGTAATTACTGTGATTATTCCTGCAGACGGTTAAGAAAGAGGAAAAAAATGACAGTCAATGGAAGGCAGGTTGCTATGGAAACCGACGTGGAGATTTAAAAAAGACCCCCAACCCTGCGGCGGGTTTGCCTGTAGTTATGTTAGTGAGGAAGGACCGCCAGGCAACGCCACGGCAACAGGGTCCTCAGATGTATGTCATTACCTTTCACCAGCCTTCATCTTACTTCATCTGTTTTGAATTCTCTCTTTCTATCTGTTTCTCTCTCTCTCTCTCTCTTTGTTTATATCTGTCTCCCCATCTCTCTCTCTGTTTGTGTTTGTCTCTCTTTCTCTCTGTCTGTCTCTCTGTCTCTCTCTGTCTGTCTGTTTCTCTGTCTCTCTGTCTATATCTGTCTCCCCATCTCTCTCTGTGTTTGTATCAGTCTCTCTTTCTCTCTGTCTGTCTCTCTGTCTCGCTGTCTGTCTCTGTTTCTCTCTCTCTCACTGTAACTCTATTTCTGTTTCTCTTTTTTCTTTTTCTTGTGTCCCAGTCCAGCCCTCTGTTAGCCTTTGATTACCATATAGTGTCTTTATTAATTCAACTCTGTAATTACACATCTCATATTTTCAGTAGCCTACAGGAAGTTTTTTCTACTGAAAACGTATTTACTATCTGCAGAAGCTGACGGTCCTCTCCATATCAGATAATTAATGGTCTACATATTCTCCATATTATATATTTATTGCACTTCCTATTAAATCTTTAAAAGTCTCCATTTTAAATATACGGTGCTCTCAATCCAAACCTGGCGTGGGAAGGTGGGGGAATGTGAGTGATGTTGTGACGTGTGTGTCCAGTCTGATGTGGTGACGTGTGTGTGTCCAGTCTGATGTGGTGACGTGTGTGTCCAGTCTGATGTGGTGTTGTGTGTGTCCAGTCTGATGTGGTGACGTATGTGTCCAGTCTGATGTGGTGGCGTGTGTGTGTCCAGTCTGATGTGGTGGTGTGTGTGTCCAGTCTGATGTGGTGACGTGTGTGTCCAGTCTGATGTGGTGGTGTGTGTGTGTCCAGTCTGATGTGGTGGTGTGTGTGTCCAGTCTGATGTGGTGACGTGTGTGTCCAGTCTGATGTGGTGACGTGTGTGTCCAGTCTGATGTGGTGGCGTGTGTGTCCAGTCTGATGTGGTGACGTGTGTGTCCAGTCTGATGTGGTGACGTGTGTGTCCAGTCTGATGTGGTGGTGTGTGTGTCCAGTCTGATGTGGTGGTGTGTGTGTCCAGTCTGATGTGGTGACGTGTGTGTCCAGTCTGATGTGGTGGTATGTGTGTGTCCAGTCTGATGTGGTGGCATGTGTGTCCAGTCTGATGTGGTGGCGTGTGTGTCCAGTCTGATGTGGTGAGGTGTGTGTCCAGTCTGATGTGGTGGTGTGTGTGTGTCCAGTCTGATGT
>NC_135224.1:1426617-1476617 GCF_052324685.1 Brachyhypopomus gauderio
TGTGTGTCTGTGTCTCTCTGTCCAATAAAACCAGTTGTGTGAGTGTGTGTGCATGAATGTGTGTGTGCTTGTATGCCCAGTAGTGGATGGTGCTCTGTCACTAGGGTCTGTCCTCTCTCCCCTTCCTGCACCCCATTCAGTCCCCCAGGGGGCTGTGGATCCCAGTAGAGAGTACGCTGTGCACAATTGGCTGCCGCTTCTCGCCGGTGTGTGATTGGTTGTCTGAGACTTGTACCTCTGTTTAAAATTGTAAAGCGCCTTGGGTATTCTGAAAGGCACTATATAAATCGAACATTCATTCATTCATTCATATGAGTGTATACCTGTTTGCGTGTGTGTGCATATGTGTAGTGAGCATGAGTGAATACACGTGTGTGTTTACATCACTCATACCTGTGTGTGTATTTATAACAGTCACAATACCAGTGTGTGTGTTTATAGAACTCATAGAACCAGTGTGTGTGTTTGGAGCAACAACCTGAAAGCTTTCAACATCACAGAGTTAAACAGCCTGAAAGCTTTCAACACCGCTGGGAACTTTTAACATAACTGAGTTAAACATAGCCTTTTAACACTGTGCTGGAGTTAAACAGCCTGAAAGTTTTGAAATCAAGACTTTAAGAGGTTTTATTGTCATTTCAACTACATACAGAGTACACAGTGAAAAGAAACAACGTTCCTCCAGGATCATGGTGCAACATAAAACACAGTGCAGACAGAACATAAGTGCAACAGTACAACACAATACAGACAGTACAGTACACTACAGTACAGTACACTACAGTACAGTACACTAGACAGAGTGCAGTTGAGAAGTGTAAGAGGTAGGGTTAGATTTGTGCAGATTATGCCGTGTGCAATACGCAGTATATGTGCTAAAGGAGTCGCAGTGAGGTAGTATGTATCACCACCGAGATCACGGGCATGACTGCAGAGCATTAATAGCACATACAGTGTCCAAGTGCAAATATGTTGGAACTGGTATCCTTAACTCCATCGTCCAATCAGAAAGCAGCAGACTGGTTGGCTCCTCCTACACAGTATACTGCCACATGCTTTCAAAGACTGTTTCCAAGAAAGTTCCTGAATGAGAAGAACGTTGAGTTAGAAGGTCTGAGCTGAGTCATTACGCAGGGTGATGTAGACACGTAGAGGCCCGACTCACCCCGCTCTTATTTCCTCATCAATATCTCCTCACGTGCTTTCCGCATGATTAACACCCACACCGACAGGGAGACAAAGAGAGACACACACAGATAGACAGACTCACAGACAGATGAGAGGAGACCGACAGACAGAGAGAGACATGATGACGACAGACGTACAGAAATAGAGAGAGAGAGACATGATGACGACAGACGTACAGAAATAGAGAGAGAGAGAGACATGATGACGACAGACGTACAGAAATAGAGAGAGAGAGAGACATGATGACGACAGACGTACAGAAATAGAGAGAGAGACATGATGACGACAGACGTACAGAAATAGAGAGAGAGAGAGACATGATGACGACAGACGTACAGAAATAGAGAGAGAGAGAGACATGATGACGACAGACGTACAGAAATAGAGAGAGAGAGAGACATGATGACGACAGACGTACAGAAATAGAGAGAGAGACATGATGACGACAGACGTACAGAAATAGAGAGAGAGAGACATGATGACGACAGACGTACAGAAATAGAGAGAGAGAGAGACATGATGACGACAGACGTACAGAAATAGAGAGAGAGAGAGACATGATGACGACAGACGTACAGAAATAGAGAGAGAGAGACAGACCAAATGTGAGAGTAAGAAACAGAACCAGCTGTCTGAGTGTTTGTGCCTGAACGTACGAGGGCTGGATGTGTGTACGGCATGTGTAAGTCCATGTTGGTGGGAAGAGTTCCTGTGAGCCCATCTGTGTGAAACACGAGGGCTGATCCACAGTGGCTCGCTGGCCTTGTAACTTGAGTTCTTTTCAATGTTTCTGCCAACATTTAGAACAAGGTAACAGCAAAACAGTGAGACCATGGATGAACGCTGTTAACAGTGTTGAGCGTTGAGAGTGCTGAGAGTATGGAAAGTGTTGAGAATTGAGTGTGCTGAGTGTTAAGCGTGTTGAATGTTAAGAGTATTAAGTGCTGAGTGTTGAGTATTTAGAATGTGTTGAGTACTGAGTGCGTTTAATACTGAGTGTGTTTGGGTGCTGTGTGTTGAGTGTTGTGTGTTGGGTGCTGTGTGTTGAGTGTTGAGTGCTGTGTGTGTTGGGTGCTGTGTTGACTGTTGTGTGTGTTGAGTGTTGTGTGTGTTGAGTGCTGTGTGTTGAGTTGTGAGTGTTGAGTGTGTTGGGTTCTGTGTGTTGAGTGTTGTGTGTGTTTAGTGTTGTGTTGAGTGTGTTGGGTTCTGTGTGTTGAGTGTTGTGTGTGTTGATTGTTGAGTGCTGTGTTGAGTGTGTTGAGTGCTGTGTGTTGAGTTGTGAGTGTTGAGTGTGTTGGGTTCTGTGTGTTGAGTGCTGTGTGTTGAGTTGTGAGTGTTGAGTGTGTTGGGTTCTGTGTGTTGAGTGCTGTGTGTTTAGTGTTGTGTTGAGTGTGTTGGGTTCTGTGTGTTGAGTGTTGTGTGTGTTGAGTGCTGTGTGTTGAGTGTTGTGTTGAGTGTGTTCTCGAAGCCCCTCAACTGCAGGTTCAGACAGAGCAGTGTCAGTCAGTGTGTTTGGGTATGAAGGTGGAGGAGCTCCACCCATGACCTGGTGTAACATGGTGCAGTTCTCCACCATGGGACTGAGACCTGAGTGGAGAGAGACACGGTTACCACACTGGGATCCTTCAGGACACTTCAGGACAGTGTGTGTGTGTGTGTGTGTGTGTGTGTGTGTGTGTGTGTGTGTGTGTGAGGGTAGGAAAGTGTGTTGGTGTATAGCTGTAGGCTTTCATGATGGCGATGGCTGGCTTTGTGTGTGTGTGTGTGTGTGTGTGTGTGTGTGTGTGTGTGTGTGTTACTGATGTGTGTAAAGGCAGAAGCATTGAGTAAACACCATGAGCTCATGGAGAGATATGTGTGGCTGTGATGCAGTCTGAGAACTGGACTCTGCTTATGGGAAAACACACACACACACACACACACACACACACACACACACACACACACACACACACACACAGTGGGACTTGTGGAGGGTGTTTAGATGCTGCCGCTGTTCACACACACACACACACACACACACACACACACACACACACACAGTGGGACTTGTGGAGGGTGTTTAGATGCTGCCGCTGTTCACACACACACACACACACACACACACACACACACACACACACACAGTAGGACACTGCCTGAGCCTCATGCCAGTGGCTCTGCGTGATTTAAAATGCCAACTGCAGTCCAGGAGAGATGTGGGGAGCACGCTGTTCTCCACACAGTTCTCCACACGCTGTTCTCCACACAGTTCACCACACGCTGTTCTCCACACGCTGTTCTCCACACGCTGTTCTCCACACGCTGTTCTTCACACACTATTCCTGTTCACCAAATCATTTACCCAACGTCTCACATCTGTGACAACGCAGCACTCGTGTAGGTGCCGCCGATGCCAGCCATGGTATAATCCTACCCAGAATGCCTCTGGGTGGGTACAATGCATACCTGTCAAGTTTTGTATTTAAAAATACGGGACGTTCCCGGGGGGGGGGGGGGGGGGGGGGGGGAGTGTTATATCGCCGGTGGATGGCGCCAGAGCTAGCGAACTAGTAACGTACTGTAGCGAACTAGTAACGTATTGAATCATATATGGGGATCTGATGTAAATAAACTGGATATTTTTTTTCGGCGTGAGATATCGGAAATACGGGACAAATAAAAATACGGGATGACGCCGGGACAGAGCAGTAAAATACGGGACTGTCCCGGCCAAAACGGGACACTTGACTCGAAGGAAGAGGTAGAGTGTCAGAGATGAGGAACTGAGGTGTGTGTGTGTGTGTGTGTGTGTGTGTGTGTGTGTGTGTGTGTGTGTGTGTGTTAGGGTTATGGTCTATACACTCCAAACTATTTTATTAGAAAGGATTGTATTTGAAACAACTTGTTGGAGACCAGAGGTGAAATCTTAACTGGGTGTTTTAAAATGGTGGAACAGTCCACATCGGCAATGATGCGTTTTAAAGCCCAACTGATCCTAACAGAGTCAAGTAGTTTATTTATATTACATTTTTTTACAACACAAGAGCATGGGTCCAGATCCATAATGAGCAAGCCAGTCCAGCCTGCTATGGTTAGTGTTAGTATTAGTGTCAGGGTCACGGACGTAATTTTGGGGGGGGACGGGGGGGACATGTCCCCCCCACTTTTTCAAAAGCCGGTTTTGGTCCCCCCCAGTTTTTACGGTTAAAACCAAATACTTAAATAGCGACGAATCCATGTCCCTCCCACTTTTGAAATCAAAATTACGTCCATGGTCAGGGTTAGCGTTAGTATTATTTGTTGGTCAGAGTTAGGGTCAGTGTTAGTGTAAGGATTAGTGTTGGTGTTAGTATTTATTGTTAGGGTCAGAGTTATGGTTAGTGTTAGGGTCAGGGTCAGTGTTAGTGTTAGGTTCAGGGTCAGTGTTAGTGTTAGTGTCAGGGTTAGTGTTAGTGTCAGGGTCAGTGTTAGTGTTAGTGTTAGGTTCAGGGTCAGTGTTAGTGTTAGGGTCAGTGTTAGTGTTAGTGTCAGTGTCAGGGTCAGTGTTAGTATTAGTGTCAGGGTCAGGGTTAGTGTTAATCCTCAACACGCTGCACAGTGAAACCTCTTCATTTCACCCATGCCCAGATCTTTGATCATGACTTCAGGTCTTTTACAGTGTGTGTTCGACTGGGTGGTATGATCCCCACATCAGAGGCACAGATGGTGTCTTCAGAACGCTCCGCCACCACTCACAGCTTTGATCAGTGTTCTTCACAAGTAGCACGTCTCAAACACGCATAATATCTCTTAATTATTCTTTTGTTATGAGAGACCAGTTGAGACTGGTGAGATTGATGTGTTTTTTTTTAATCTCTTAGTATATACTATTATGTTACGTGACATGAAATTGGTGAGATATATTACATACATACATACGCATTTCACCCTTACAAAATAAATGGCCTATAAGTTTATGGCCAAGGCTAATGAGGACAAGATAGCTGACATCACTCTGATGTTGTTGGATATACATTGTTGGATATCCCGATATCGATGTGAACCACGATAAATTAAGATTAAAATACAGAAATGTAGTGTCTCTCTGAACAGCAGCACGTTAATTTGTTTTGTTTTTTACTGTGTAATGAATCCAGAATAATTCCAAATATTTTGCAAGTTTATTCAACAATAGATTCTAACATGCAGTCATAATTGCATCAGAAGGGTTTCAAAGGACGTTGCTGCTTGTAAGACAGCACCCCAATCAACCATTTATCCAATCAGCAGGAATTTCAAGGAGAGTAGATCACCTGCAGTGAAGGAGAATTCATAGTACCCAATAAAGTGAGCAAGTGTCAGGACCACCTACTAAAGAGGGTGGAGCTATGAGATCAGGGTTTGGGTTGGGGTGAGGGGTAGATTAGGGTGAGGGATAGATTAGGGTGAGGGGTAGGTTGGGGTGAGGGGTAGATTAAGAGATTGGGTCTCCACCAGTCCAGAACTTGCTCAGGAATAGCGGAGGGCAGGTGTGAGTGCATCTGAACGCACAGTGAGATGAAGCTTTTGGAGGATGGATTGGTGTCCACAGGGCAGCAAAGATGCCACTTCTCTCCAAGAAAACCATCAAGGACAGACTGACATTCTGCAGGATGTATAGGGACTGGACTGCAAAGGGCTGGGGTCTCTTCATCTCTCTGATGAAGCCCCTTCACACTGTTTTGGACATCTGGAAAAATGATTGTCTGGAGAAAAAAAGGTGAGCACTACCATGAGTCCTGCATCATCATGTGTGGGGTTGCTTCTCATCCAGGGGAGTGAGGTTCGCTCAATATTTTGTCTAAGAACATTGCCATGAATAAGGAATGGTATCAAAACGTCTAACTCTCTTTCTGATTGGACCCAAGCCTCCTCTTTGACCCTGATCTTGGAGAACACCCTTCCATAAATATCGATCCTCTCTGCATTTGTGTGGCTCCACAATGCCTGTGGCGTCTGAGCTGAGGACCACTTATGAAGAGCTACAGAAAGATCTGGAATCAACAGCACAATCAAAGAAAACAAGTGCCTCAACTGCAATGGCCCAACTGGTCCAGCCAATTACCTGCCCTGAATCCAACTGAAACTCTACGGGTTCATCTATGGAGCCATAGAACCTTCAGGATCTGAAGAGAGTTTATGTACTCCACAATTTATGGGCACCTATGTTTGATTTCTTAGGGTTAGGAGAGGAGGGTCAGGAGGCTCTGCTGGTACGTCTGAGTCTGGAGGGACTGAGTGTCTAATGGATCTGGACGTGTCCAACAGGTCCAAACATCTCCTGTTTAGCTTGATTAATGCATCATAGTTGAAACACCTGGCGGAGTTTAGAAAACGGTTCACTTCTGCCCAGCAATGGTGTTGAATTAACAACAGAATGTTCTGGAAGAGTCTGCTTCATATTCAAAGAGCTTGAACTGTTTTTCTTTTTGGTTTTATTGTTTATTTTTCTCCTGTTCTGCTGGGCTGCTGCTGACCAGAATACTGCTGCTTCAGGCTCTTAAGGAGTCTGTCCTCATTACTGTGACCTGTTAGTCTCACGGGGGGCTTGGACCTCGGTGAAGCTACCAGTCACATTACCTGTTGTCAGAAGTGCTATGAAAATAGGAGATAAAGGAGGAGAGAGAGAGAGTGTAGAGAGAGGGGAGGAGAGAGAAAGAGAGAGAGGGAGGAGAAGAGAGGAGAGGAGAGAGAGTGTGGAGAGACGGGAGAAGAGAGAGAGAGGAGAAGAGAGAGAGAGAGTGACGGAGAGATGGGTGTTTTTATTGTCACTGGTCAGGTCTGGTAGATCTCCTGTCTTCTCCTGCAGCGTTACTGTGTCCTGGTCTGTGTGGCTGAATCCCAGATAAACGTGACCTGTGAAACTCTTCCCCCAGGTCGCCATATAAACGGATTAGCGCCATACAATGTGTGGGGATGATAGCGGTTTAATGAGGTCATAATGAGGTCATAATGAGGTCACACCTGCGTGTGCTTCAGGGGATGAAGAGGTGGATGTGGAGAGGTTGTGTTGCTATGCAGCTGGCCCTCCTTGCCAACAGTCCAGAACAACCGCCCCAGTTCGCCACTCGAGAGCGCCCCCTGGCTGTGGCACTTTGGCATTCATTACTCTGTTCTTTGTGCTAGAGCTCAAACTCCCTGGGGAAGAGCTACCATAAAACTCTGCCAAAAGCAATATTGAGGTTTTAATGGAGGTAATAGAAGGAGTGGGTAACATTTTTACTCTCTGCACCACGAAGACTAAAAAATAGCTTCAACAGATCTAAAATATCAGTGTCATTTTTATATATGTAAAAACTAATGTACTTGCGTGTCTATTTTTGTGTCTGAAGCTTAAATATTGCGATGAGATGGATGAGATGTCATTTCTCCAGGGCTGCTGTCCCCTTACACGCCAGACTGACCCAGCCTTCTCTACACCGGGTGTCAAAATCCTTATGAATAAACCTCACAACTAATTCTCTTCAACATGTGAGGACCCTGTGTTGTATTTGGTTCAAATTACGTCATGAAATAAAAGCGTACCTCTAAACCGTTCCTTCACACATCTACATATCTTTCATTTTCATGAAATGATTTCTCATTTGTGTGAAACCAGCCTTACTGCTGACGTTGTTAGTAAAGAGGGATGATGTCCTTGTGCACTAGTGCAAGGTTACAGTGTCAGACGGCGCTGCGTGTGTTCCTGCGGGATCACCTGAACGAACTGAGAATGTTTGGAATGGCTGTTTTGAGAGGCAGAAGGTCACACCTCCAGCACTCGCGTTCCTGAGGGTCCCTCACCACATAACTCCTGGGTTTCACTACAAAAGTCAGGAATGTTCAGATGCATTTCTGATGAGCTTCTTCTGTGTGTGTTTTGTGGTCTGTGGGCCGATCTTGTCGTTTCGTCTGTCCAGGCTTCACCTGGCAGGATGATGTCACCCAGGAGGTGATCTCCAGAGAACTGGTGGAGCTGCCCAAATCTCCAGTACAGCACGGACGTCTCACCTTCCCCCCCAGCCCCAGGTGAGTGGGCGGGGCTCCGTGTTTAAAGGGACAGTTTGCCTTAACATTGCTCACATGCTAGCATGATTCAAAACGGTGCGCCTGTGATTGGTTGGTTCTGGTCTGTTGTACTCTACACTCCTGTGTTTCAAACAGGGCTCCTCCCACTGAGGAAGACAACAGGAAGCTGAGCAGACACGAGGCTCAAAGGGACAGGACTCTGCACAGGAAGTTACAGCAACTTGGTTTCCTGCCACCTGATGTCACTTCCTCTAAACAGAATCTTCAAGGACAGGTAAGGGTCTAGCAATCTCTTTAGCTGTTCAGAAAATGTCAATGGAATTATTCACTGTGTGAATAATTTAAGAAAATCTTTGAATAAATTATTCAATTGAAAGTTTTATTTGTTAACAGTTGCACATTAATTTTGCAAAATATACATTAAAATAGGTTACTAAAAACAGGCTGCTGACTTATGTGCAGCAAAACAAAATACCCCCCCATGGTTACAGCAAGATATCTGAATGTTACTATTCTAATACTACTGTATGTTACTATACTAATTTATGTTACTATTATAACAAATCCCACTGATGTCATAGCAATTATAGCAATTCAGAATATATAGGAAGTGGCTAAAGAATGTTCATGCAACCATTCTGTTTTTGATCAAGAACCAAGTTTGTCCTGAAAAACTTGTCTATAGACATTTTTAGACATGGTGCTCGTCATATGTGTGATCTCTGTACTCAATATGAACATCTTCGGGTTTACATCATTCATTCACATAACTTACACAGCCAGACTTATAGCCACGCTGGATCACACTTATAAAAGGATGTGACATATCAGTTAAACTTTTGATGGGCCTCAAATGTTGAAACGTCTTCAAGGTTACAACGTCTAATCCAGCCATCTTGATTTACTGGTATTTGACAATCCAGTGACCTGAATGGCTGAAAACCTTCATACAAACCTTCAGCCTTGTTCTTTACAGCAGGGGTCCGAACCGTGGCAGCCCGCACAAACCCAGCAAACAGCTGCCTATGAGCACAAAGGCTGAGTTGAGTTGAAAAGTTCACAGCGCTAATGAACAGCTGCAGCCTGTGGAGCTGATCGTCTGGGGAGGTCCACCCTGCTGGTTCAGTGTTTATGTGGAGCTGATCGTCTGGGGAGGTCCACCCTGCTGGTTCAGTGTTTACAGAGTTCTCCATTCCATAGGAGCAGTGAGAGAGAGAGACAGAGTGAAGGGATAGAAGAGAGAGAGAGAGGAGAGAAGCTTGTTACATCAGTCATTCAATCACACACACAACAGCACAGAGAACATACACCAGTGAACTGCCTCTGGAGTTGAGAACCCTTTTGAGTGTACACTTTTGAGTGTAGACATATAGTGGACTCATCAGTTCAGCTTAAACTAAAGTGCTTTTCAGTCAAGATTAGAAACAGTAGATATAATCTATAGATGGGGCATTTTCATCAAATGTTTTTATAATATTTATAACCGAATCTTAATGAGCATTCAGAGTATGATATCAATATTTTAGTTAAATCTTCCATCGAGAGCTAACGGTGTGATATTTCTGCTCTTCAGTGTTACGTAGGGCTACACCCCCTCTCTAACTGTCACTATTGTTCCTGCTCCTCGTGTCTGTGTTGTTCCCTGCTTGTCTGTTCCCATGGTTTCCCTCCGTCTGCCACGCCCATGTCATCAGTGTCCCCACCTGTGTCTAGTTTAGTCCTGTGTAATTAAACCCCTTTGCAATTCTCTGTGTCGGTGATTGTGTTCTGTCTAATCTGGATGGCTCGCCCGTTATGACCCCTGCCTGTTTATGCGACCTTGATTATGGTCAGACCTTGATCAGCATTTGTGTCCGCCTCCTCACTCCGCAGTGCACGCTGTGTTACATTCAGTCTAGAGCTAACGGTGTGATATTTCTGCTCTTCAGTCTAGATGATATTTCTGCTCTTCAGTCTAGACCTAACGGTGTGATATATCTGCTCTTCAGTCTAGAGCTAACGGTGTGATACGTCTTCTGTCTTCAGTCTAGAGCTAACACAATGTCTTCTCTTCTTCCTGTTTACAGACAGTCATGTGATTCTCTTTTTTTAGAACTAATGTACTTGAATTATCTTCTTTCTCTTTCCAGTCTAGAGCCAACACAATGTCTGATTACTCCGCCTGGCCCCCCGGACGGCCACCTGCACCGCGGTCTTCCACCTTCCTCCGGCGCCCCTCTAAACTGCCCCCGCTGGGCCCTCCTCCCCCGACCAGACTCAGGCCTGATCACACTGGGCTCCTGTCCGCGGTGCAGCGGTACCTGTCTGGGTTGAAGTCTCAGCTCCCCACACCCTTGCAGAAGGTCCAGGACTTCAGCTTTCAGCGTACAGTTCCTTCCAGGGGAGACGAGGTTCCAAGTGTTTCCAGACAACCTCCTAGGCCCAGGACCGACAAACTACTGTTCGGATCAGCAGTGAACCGGCATTCTCCCACAGGCCCCCGCAGCCCAGGGGACGGTAGGTGTTACCTTTATGGGAGTGGAATATGCAGAAACATGTTTATAACCAAAGACAATGATTTCTTACCAATATGTCAAACGTGGATGTGGAAGGAGTCCTGAAGAAGTGAGATGTCCTCCTGTCTGTATAGAAGGGAGAAGATATCGTCCTGTCTCTCAGTCCCTCTGGACCCTCCTGGTGTTTTTGTCTTTCTCTTCCTTCCAGAGTTCATCCAAGGTGTTGCACAACATCTCTGGCAGCAGAGCATCAGCACGGACACCCTGACCCCACGTGACCTCGACCAGCTCACAGAGCTCCTCGCTCAGGACCTGCGGGTGGTGGGTGGAGTGAAGGGGGTCAAGGGTGGTGAGGTCAGAGATGATGAAAAGGGTGATGAAGAGGAGGAGATGAAGAGGGAGCCTACTGTTGCTGAACAGCAAGTGAAGAAGGCTGGAGACAGTGTCCATATCCCAGGTACACACACCCACATACACACACCTACACACACACACACACCTACACACACCTACACACGAGTTACATAAAGGGGGAAAAAACTTTCCAATTAACCCTGATACTTTGGTGGGGAAGGAGAGGACACAGACATGTAGTCATGTGGACATGTGGACATGTAGAAGACCAGTGAGACCGGTCTACTCCACCGATGAAATGAGGACAGAGACCGTCCGACTCTCACACCCTGTAGACATCTTCAGACCAGTTGATCTCACGTTTAATGGTTTTCCTGATAATTAGTGGTGTGTTCATGTTGTGATCTGCAGTATTTGGTGAATTACATCATTTAAATTTTTTATGGTCTAGGACTGCATTTTATAGAATTATTTGTCATTTTATTTAATTGTTGCTCAGTGTACACAGTGGTACAGAAATAAATATTTACTTAAGGTTATGGTTAACCCTCACATTGTTGTAGATGTTCCAGTGTTCACACCGGGTCAGTTGGAAACGAAATCATCCTAAAGAGATACAGAACTGTTCAGAGTGAATTACAGAATAAGAGTCTGGACCGGTGCCCTTATATAGACAACAGAGACACAAAGTGAAAATAAGAAGCAGATCCAGAGTCCCACCATAATCCAGGACCGGTAGTCGCACCATAATCCAGGACCGGTAGTCGCACCATAATCCAGGACCGGTAGTCGCACCATAATCCAGGACCCGTAGTCGCACCATAATCCAGGACCCGTAGTCGCACCATAATCCAGGACCCGTAGTCGCACCATGATCCAGGACCGGTAGTCGCACCAGGATCTATGATCCTGACATATGCTGACAAATTAAAAGACTTCACCACACAAAGTCTCCTGCATGAATATTAAAAGCACCAACTCTAATAGTCTCGATAGAAGAACTGTTTGGCTTTGGCAACTACTAAAATAACACACATCCAATATAATATACATTTATCAAACAAAAAAAAAATTCAAAGTTTCAAACCTAGCAAATTCAACAAGGAGAAGAGTTGGAACTTTTTAAATGCGTCTCTAACACTGGGATGTTGGGGAGGTACAAACAAAGGGGGTGGCCACTTATTTCCTGTCTCAGTCAAAAATTAAGAGAACAATGAAATGAAGAGATTTACGTCTTCTTGAATAAAGACAATGGCAAATGACAATCCTTCAGGATTATGGGTTAGATTAACTTCTGGTAGAATATATTTCATATCATTCGTTGTGCTGGTGTAGGAGAGTTTTAGATATGCTGTTTTCTAGATTAAGGTTGCTGTTATAACTTTCTAACTTTCACCAGATGTCTCCCCTGCACCCTTCCGTACCACACCCTTCATTTAAATATCCCTATAAAGCTCCTCCCTCTTCCCGGCATTCTGTGCATGCACAAATAATTGACTGGCACTCGTGAAATTTGCTGATTCATTGATACAGCTTGGTGGTGTTGAAATTGTTAGTTTACATTTACATTTACATTTGCGGCATTTAGCAGACGCTCTTATCCAGAGCGACTTACAAAGTGCTTTGCTTCTGTTAGTTGCTGATTACAGGGTCGAATATAGTCACAAACACTTTTTTAAAGCATCTATTTTAGTTATAGCTCTCAAGATGTAGAGAAAATGTTGACAAGATATTTTTCTTAAAGTATTGGTTATAAGAGCTGTTTTCGATTGGTCTTCATGGTTCATGTGCTTGTTGTTTACAGAGGAACAACCTGAAGAAAACAACCCCAAGTCAGATGAAAAGGTAACACCACAATACCACATCTCAAAGACATAAAAATAAATAAAAGTGCTCTTTGGTGCAGGATGAATAATACACATGATTTTTCCTCCCAAAAGATTGCTGCTTTCACATTTCTTTCATAAACAACTTAATGTTAGAGATGCTGTCAGCCATGAGAACTGTGTTGAGAATCCACTGTGTTGAGGATCCACTGGACCTCAGCATGGGATTGGAGCAAATTAGTTTGCTGATGTAGGTCCAGCCAGTTGGGAGATCATGGGACACCTTTACAGAGGAATTGTAAACATTTTAAAGACTGTAACCAAGAAGGGCTCCAACAGCATCTGAGTTGCTGCAAATAGTCAAAAACCTGTTAGGTCATTTTCTTTTTTCCTGAAGTTTTGTGTGCTGCATTGGGCCAAAATGTAATGAAATGATATGTCATGAGAGCTTTTGTGTTGGGAGTGTTCATGTTGGAGGTGTTGGGGTGTTGTTCATTTTGTGACTGTTGTTTGTGTTGGGGTGTTGAGAGTATTGTTCATGTTGGGAGTGTTGAGTATGTTCATATTTGGAGTGTTGGGTGTGTTCATATTTGGAGTGTTGGGTGTGTTCATATTGGGAGTGTTGGGTGTGTTCATATTGGGGGTGTTGGGTGTGTTCATATTGGGGGTGTTTGTGTTGAGTGTTCATGTTGGGAGTGTTCATGTTGGGAGTGTTGGGTGTGTTCATGTTGGGTGTGTTCATGTTGGCAGTGGTGGATGTGTTCATGTTGGGGGTGTTTGTGTTGAGTGTGTTCATGTTGGGAGTGTTGAGTGTGTTCATGTTGGGAGTTGTGGGTGTGTTCATGTTGGGGGTGTTTGTGTTGAGTGTGTTCATGTTGGGGGTGTTTGTGTTGAGTGTGTTCATGTTGGGGGTGTTGGGTGTGTTCATGTTGGGAGTGTTGGGTGTTCATGTTGGGTGTGTTCATATTGGGAGTGTTGGGTGTGTTCATGCAGTGAGTTTTCATGTTGGGGTTCAGAAAATGTTTATGTTGGCCGCATTGTGTTGACAGCTGTTTGGGGCTGCTTGAAGAAAGCTGGAATTGCAGATGTATGTCTTATAAATAAAATTCTGTAAGATAAGGCGTATACAGTATATATGGGAAACAACCTCCTTCCCTCATTTAGAGCATTGAAGATGGGTCGTGGCTGGGTCTTTCAACATGACAATGACCCAAAGCACACAGCCAGGATAACTAAGGAGTGGATCCGTAAGAAGTATATCAAGGATCTGGAGTGGCCTAGCCAGTCTCCAGACTAAAACCCTATAGAAAATCTTTGGAGGGAGCTCAAACTCTGTGTTTCTCAGCGACAGCCCAGAAATCTGGCGATCTGGAGAAGATCTGTGTGGAGGAATGGGCCAAGATTCCTGCTGCAGTGTGTGCACACCTGGTGAAAAACTACAGGAAATGTTTGACCTCTGGAATTGCTAACAAAGGCAAATATTAACATTGATTTTCACAAGTGTTCAAATACTTATTTGCAGAATATATCATACAAACATAAATTATTAAAAGTCATACATTGCGATTTCCGGATGCCTCTCACAGTTGACATGCACCTAAGAAGAAAATGTCAGACCTCTCCATGATTTCTAAGTCGGACTACTTGCAAAGTCGCAGGGTATTCAAATACATTATTTTCCTCAATGTAATACATTTTATACTGTTTTACAGTGACTACTTTTTCTGTGCCTGTTATGTTGTAATTTGCATCACAAACCTGCTGTTAATGTTCTGAATGTTAGTAAAGCTACTGAAAGGGTCTTACATGTCATTGAAGATTGGCAACCAGTTATTCCATCACATGCCTGTGGAGATCTGGCTACAATGTCCTGCAACACGAAAACCAAGTGACAAACACTGCAGCAGCAGCACACAACAGCTCTTTCTCCTGGACTCATACCAGTGATTAGTCTCTTCCTCCTGGACCCGTACCAGTGTTTAATCCCTTCCTCCTGGACTTGTACCAGTGTTTAATCTCTTCCTCCTGGACTTGTAACAGTGTTATGGTATAATGAAGTAAAGCTTGCAATAATCTCTTGATCTGTAGCACATGTAGTCTAGTGTAGTCTGTGGTGCTCAATACTGAAACAGATGCCACAGAATAAAGGATTAGGTGGATTAACCCTGTGGATTAGGATTATATTCTCAATTCACAAGATTGAAAAAAAAATGGATTTGAAAGATCTTGAGATCCCAGATCCCAAAGTGACACCAATGCCCCAAATCTGTTAGAACCACAGGAGATCATCAAGTGTCAGGATAAAGGACTCTATGGCATTGAAACCCTATTGGGATGATTTATGAAGCGTACAGGGACACACTACCATCTGACAGAATTCACTTACAGGGACAAACTACCATCTGACAGAATTGACGTACTGGGATACACTACCATCTGACAGAACTCACGTACAGGGACACACTACCATCTGACAGAACTCACGTACAGAGACACACTACCATCTGACAGAACTGACAAAACTCATGTACAGAGACACACTACCATCTGACAGAACTCACGTACAGAGACACACTACCATCTGACAGAATTCACGTACAGGGACACACTACCATCTGACAGAACTCACGTACAGGGACACATTACCATCTGACAGAACTCACGTACAGAGACACACTACCATCTGACAGAACTCATGTAGAGGGACACACTACCATCTGACAGAACTCATGTAGAGGGACACACTACCATCTGACAGAATTCACGTACAGGGACACACTACCATCTGACAGAATTCACGTACAGGGACACACTACCATCTGACAGAACTCACGTACAGAGACACACTACCATCTGACAGAACTGACAAAACTCACATACAGAGACACACTACCATCTGACAGAACTCACGTACAGAGACACACTACCATCTGACAGAATTCACGTACAGGGACACACTACCATCTGACAGAACTCACGTACAGGGACACACTACCATCTGACAGAACTCACGTACAGAGACACACTACCATCTGAAAGAACTCATGTAGAGGGACACAGTACCATCTGACAGAACTCACGTACAGAGACACACTACCATCTGACAGAACTGACAAAACTGACGTACAGAGACACACTACCATCTGACAGAACTCACGTACAGAGACACACTACCATCTGACAGAACTGACAAAACTCACGTACAGAGACACACTACCATCTGACAGAACTCACGTACAGAGACACACTACCATCTGACAGAATTCACGTACAGGGACATACTACCATCTGACAGAACTCATGTACAGAGACACACTACCATCTGAAAGAACTCATGTAGAGGGACACACTACCATCTGAAAGAACTCATGTAGAGGGACACACTACCATCTGACAGAACTCACATACAGAGACACACTACCATCTGACAGGACTCACGTACAGGGACACACTACCATCTGACAGAAATCACGTACAGGGACACACTACCATCTGACAGAACTCACGTACAGGGACACACTACCATCTGACACAACTGACAAAACTCACGTACAGAGACACACTACCATCTGACAGAACTCACGTACAGAGACACACTACCATCTGACAGAATTCACGTACAGGGACACACTACCATCTGACAGAACTCATGTAGAGGGACACACTACCATCTGACAGAACTCATGTAGAGGGACACACTACCATCTGACAGAACTCACGTACAGGGACACACTACCATCTGACAGAACTCACGTACAGAGACACACTACCATCTGACAGAACTGACAAAACTCATGTAGAGGGACACACTACCATCTGACAGAACTCACGTACAGAGACACACTACCATCTGACAGAACTGACAAAACTGACGTACAGAGACACACTACCATCTGACAGAACTCACGTACAGAGACACACTACCATCTGACAGAACTGACAAAACTCACGTACAGAGACACACTACCATCTGACAGAACTCACGTACAGAGACACACTACCATCTGACAGAATTCACGTACAGGGACACTGTTCGGTTTTCCCACCGAAAGGGCATTGACGAAACGGCAGACAGATATAACTCTTTGTGGATTTGTTTATTTTCTTTATTTTCAGGTTATTCCCACAGCTTTTAGGCAGCCTTTAGTTGGCTCTTAGTCAGCATTTAGGTAGCTCTTAGGTCATAAACCTAAAAGTACAACAAAACCGTATACATAAGTAACATGGTATAAATAAGGCCATACAGCCATGCTCATAAAAATGCAGGATATTTAAATTAACCCCAGGATTAATATAATATATAAACAATGCACAAATGCAATAAATGTAACATATAAACAATGAAAATACTTGGCAGGGTTAGCACAGTGCAATAACTAGCTGACCTAACATTTACCTGGTAAACCCATTTCAATATTTAACCGTAAATGCGTAGTGATTAATAATAATAATGATTAATATAAACACTTAACCGTTTTATCAAAGGCACAAAGCCATAAATATAATTGTAGTCAAACAGTTGCGTTTACTCAATAGAAATCAAGCGCTAAACTGCAAAGTGTGCGGACTACATCTCCCATGATGCAACAGATAACATGCAGACGCGTGGCAGAACACAACTGAGTTGGAAAACACAGCACAAACAGTCCTTAAGCGATGCTAGCGTCGGTTAAAGCAGCGAAACGGTATACGCTCTAAACTCAGACTAAGCTATACGTATACGCATTTAAATTAAACCAAAGACAACGTTAGAAATCGCAGCTGAACGAGAGAGAGAGGTGACTTACTGGTGATGCGCCGCCGTCAATGATAAAACGCCATGTTCATAATCTCGCGCGAGCGCAACTTAAACATTGTTTGTGGCTTCTCATTGGACACCAACTGCTCACAATGAGCTCGCATTGGACTATATTTAGAAGATAGCTGGCTACGTGCACCAATGGTGAGTAACCTCCCTGACCCGCAGTCACACAGTAGTGGATAAACACAACAGACACACTACCATCTGACAGAACTCATGTACAGAGACACACTACCATCTGAAAGAACTCATGTAGAGGGACACACTACCATCTGACAGGACTCACGTACAGGGACACACTACCATCTGACAGAAATCACGTACAGGGACACACTACCATCTGACAGAACTCATGTAGAGGGACACACTACCATCTGACAGAACTCACGTACAGGGACACACTACCATCTGACAGAACTCACGTACAGAGACACACTACCATCTGACAGAACTGACAAAACTCACGTACAGAGACACACTACCATCTGACAGAACTCACGTACAGAGACACACTACCATCTGACAGAATTCACGTACAGGGACACACTACCATCTGACAGAACTCACGTACAGGGACACACTACCATCTGACAGAACTCATGTACAGAGACACACTACCATCTGAAAGAACTCATGTAGAGGGACACACTACCATCTGACAGAACTCGCGTACAGAGAAACACTACCATCTGACAGGACTCACGTACAGGGACACACTACCATCTGAAATTTCAGTGAACAGGGATAGTTCCTTCTCCAAACGCAACCCAACGCTGAGAGCTGTTATATCATGAGGAAGTGGCCAAAGATCCTACAAACATCTAAATTACAGTCTAAAGTCTAAGATCTGTAATCAGTGATGCCTGCGGATATGAAACATCAATTTTCCCCGTTAACAGCCATACTGGCTCACTACAGGAAGGTGTCATTTGACATCAAGGTCAATTTTCCTAAAATTTGACAGTGGAAAAAATTTAATTTAAGTAAAAATGTTAAAAGAAAAGCCTTTGAAACACTAGCCCATAACTGAATTCATCGTGCTCCCCCAAAAGAGTAAAACTGAGTTTCGGGCCCCATACTGGGCCACATTATAGTGGGATAAGCGAGAGTCTCTTTCAGGTATCCTTTTCCTCAGCAACAGTAGTCTGGGTAATGACGCCTCCAGGACAGGCAGAAATGGACACATCCATACAGAAACCATGGTGACTGTGAACCTCTAAGCTCCCTGTGGCTTCTGGTTGATGGAAAGAGTATTTCAGGTTTTCCTTGGCAAAAGAGGACTGATTCAGTCTGGCTACAACACAACACTGGGCATTTGGACCTGTATCCAAGATTTGCTTACTACTAGAATAAGCCAGGTAATGAATAGTGGTAAAGACCAAATCCTACCTGAGCTATGTGCTGGGAACCTCTGGTCCAAAGAAGAAAAGAAGAGACATGCATACATTTAGGCTCCTGTGACTGGTTTAACTGGTGGACCGGTGTGTAGGAGCCATTATTGCATGTAGTTTTCTTTGTAGATATGTCTAAACATTACTTTACATCACTAGAGGTGATCTGTACTAAGTTATGGGTCAGGTGATGGGTCACCAAAGAGACACGACGGGCCTGGGTGACAGGAACATGTGGTTTTTACCACACTCATAGGAGGAAGCTTGATGTTTGGACTTTAGGTGATGGCTTACAGCTCTGATGACTGATCTTCATCTGAGCTAAAATCTTTATAGCACATAACAAGTGTGTATTGACTGGAGTTTGAATGAAGTGTGGATGCATGTGAAGAACACACTGTCCAAGTGGTTGTGAAGACAACGGGGTTGTCACTGCAAACTGGAATGAGTTTCTGTTTCAAAAACTCCAGGAGTGGACAGTGATTGCTTGGTACCACACACTAAACTGTATTGTGAAATAAAGGCAGTGTGTCAGTTAGCACGTCTGCGCTGTTCTCCAGCTGAGTAAGGTCTTGAACAGGAGTGTCCGGCTCTGCAGTGGAGGACAGGAAGTTCACCTCCACATTTCTGGGAAACAAAGCTGCTGTTTCTGACCTCACCAGCATCTCAGTGCCCTCGATGTGCCTGCATGGACAAAGATCTCATTCTCTAAGACTTTGCATTGTTGATTTTATTGTATTTTCATTTGATTGTAATCTATTCACAAATAAATACTGATTGGTGATTTCAGTATTTATTTATATAATACAAACATCTCAGATAGTCTTTGGTTTGGTTTTTATTAATATTTTTCAACCGAAAAGCACAGCAAACTCTTAACACTAACGTCCAGCATGTCTTTTTGTAGGATGGAGGTTTTATCAGTGAACTTCTGGAGTTCCTGAGCAGAGACTCTGCTCCTGAAGGAGCTGCTCCTGCCCAGGGTGAAGAGATCTTTCTGGGCCACAACATGCTCCCAGCAAGAGGAGTGAAGACAGCTGGGTGGGAAAATGTCCAGAGCCGAACCACCCAGATGGACCTGGACATTCCATTGGGCTTGACGAAGAAGACAATGGAGCCAGACACTGTGGATTTGGAGCCTGTCGTGGACACAGAGATGGAGCTGCATTGGAACGAAGACTCCTCCAGAGACCAGGACTCCTCCAGAGACCAGGACTCCCCCAGAGACCAAGACTCCCCCAGAGACCAGGACTCCCCCAGAGACCAGGACTCCCTCAGAGACCAGGACTCCCACAGAGACCAGGACTCCCCCAGAGACCAGGACTCCCACAGAGACCAGGACTCCCCCAGAGACCAGGACTCCCCCAGAGACCAGGACTCCCACAGAGACCAGGACTCCCACAGAGACCAGGACTCCCTCAGAGACCAGGACTCCCACAGAGACCAGGACTCCCAGGCAAGAGCAGAACCCCAGAAGAAGAATATGGTAAAGGGGGAGATGGAGAATGGTGCAGGGGTGGAGCGGAGGTTTCGGGTGGAGGAGGCAGCCAGTCCTCATCCCCACGGATACTTTGGCTACATCATCACTGAGGAGTGAGTTAAAAATGCTGGTGCATGTCTAGGAGCTGTTACCATGGTAATTCTACAGTCTGCTGGACCCTGTCAACTATGCCCACAGTATCTTGTTAATAGGCATTACCACTGTACACTGGCTCACTGCACTGTACACTGGCTCATTGCACTGAACATCATCTCACTGTACGGTACACCAACTCACTGCACTGAACACACACTCACTGCGCTGATCACCATCTCGCTGCACTGAACACCAACTCACTGCACCGAACACAAGCTCACTGCACTGAACACCAACTCACTGCACTGAACACACACTCACTGCACTGAACACACACTCACTGCGCTGATCACCATCTCGCTGCACTGAACACCAACTCACTGCACCGAACACAAGCTCACTGCACTGAACATCATCTCACTGTACTGTACACCAACTCACTGCACTGAACACACACTCACTGCGCTGATCACCATCTCGCTGCACTGAACACCAACTCACTGCACTGAACACAAGCTCAGTGTTTCTTCTACCCTCACTCTTTCCTTTTCCTTTGAAAATATTTGATTCACTTTAACATCTTACCCATATGTATGTATGTATGTATGTGTGTGTGTGTGTGTGTGTGTGTGTGTGTATATCAGAGGTGGGACCAAGTCAGTGTTTTGCAAGTCTCAAATAAGTCCAAGTCTTTATCCTCAAGTCCCGAGTCAAGTCTCAAGCAAAGACAGTCAACTCAAGTCAAGTCTCGAGTCAAGACAGGCAACTGTCAAGTCAAGTCCCAAGTCTGAAACTTGGAATTTCAAGTCCTTTCGAGTTTTTTTTTTTTACAGGCTCCAACGCTTTACGAATGCTACGCTGATGCGTTTCTTTACTCGTTTTGTTGGTGTCCGCCAGCCAAAAGATGACAGATCATTTACATTTTATCTTCTCTTAATTACATAAATGTACTTAAACAAGAATGTTTCGTTACATCATTTTACACGAAAATAGCAAGCTTCATCGTAAGCAAGATGCTGTCATTACGAATGGTTATTCTAAACATTTGGATAAAATGTTTAAATATAGACTAATAAAAGGTTAGGGTTATTTTTTCATTGTTTTCTGTTATTGTGGGGTCACGGTGTACTATTGTTACCTGGAGATTCAGTGTGGTCACATATTCTGATGGCTGCCATCAGAATTGGTGACCCCAGTTAAAAAGGCTCACCTGTACATCCCATTCATGATTTCTTTGTTGGCTGCAATGGTGAGGGGATGGTAAATCTTGTTTAAGTACATTTATGTAATTAAGAGATGATAAAATGTAAATATAAACATCTGTCATATTTTGGCTCGTGGACATCAACAAAACGAGTAAAGAAAGTGCATCAGCGTAGTTTACGTAGCATTCGTAAAGCGTTTGTGCCTCTGAACAGAAACTGTGAAATAGCGCCCCCTGTGGTCACAAAACTCGACGCTCACAGAATCTGGTGTAACACCGGTCTGCGTCAGAAGGACGGAAATGAAATTAATGGGGCGCACTTTATAAATATTAATATGCGTTTTAAAATTTAGATTTGGGGTAAAAAAAAAATCAAGTCTTTGCAAGTAAACAGGTTCAAGTCCAATTCAAGTCCCAAGTTATTGGTGTAAAAGTCCAAGTCAAGTCTAAGTCTCTGAATATTTTTTCAAGTCAAGTCAAAAGTCTTAATATTAATGACTCGAGTCCAAGTCATGTGACTCGAGTCCCCACCTCTGGTATATATGTGTGTGTGTTCCTACTGTCATGAGAAGCTGATCTCCAATAAGAAGTAAATAATCAGAGAACACAGACAGGTGTGTGTAACAGGTGTGTGTATTTGGGAGGCGCCCGGGGGCGAAGAGTGACCTATAAATAAGACTTTAATTCTCACCTTCATTCTGTGTGTGTGTGTGTGTGTGAGTGTGTGTGTGATGCTATCTGTGTATCTCTATACATGTTCATTGGGTTGTAATTGTGCATGTGTATGTGTATAAATGTGTGCATTGATTGATGTAATGTGTATGCATGTGTGTGTGTGAGATATGGGTGATGTTACACAGTCTTTATTATGAATCTGTGACACATCTATGTCCATTTACACATTATTATTTTGCCCATCACATATAAAATGGCCCTTGTGCACCTGGGTACCCCCACCACTACACACACTCCTCTACACACACACACACACACACACACACACACACACACACACACACACACACTCCTCCACACACACACACACACACACACACACACACACCAATACACACACACCACCACACACACAATCCTCTACACACACACTCCTCTGCACACACCACTACACACACACACACTCCTCTACACACACTCCTCCACACACACACACACACACACCACTACACACACAATCCTCTACACACACACACACACTCCTCTACACACACACCTTTAATGTAAATGTAAATGTGCCATATTTGTCAATTGTGATTTTTCACAGCAAACGAAATTTGTCCTCCGCATTTACCCATCTGTGCAGTTAGAACACACACACACACACACACACACACACACACACACACACACACACACACACACACACACACACACACACACACTAGTGATTACTAGGGGGCTGTGGTGCACATGTGCCCAGAGCAGTGGGCAGCCCTAGCCCGGCGCCCGGGGAGCAGTTGAGGTTAAGTGCCTTGCTCAAGGGCACCTCAGTCATGACCTCAGGTCTGGGAATCAAACCCACGACCCTCCGGTCACAAGACCAGTTCCCTAGCACAGGACCATGACTGACCTCTACACACACACCTCTACACACACACACTCCTCTACACACACACACACACACACACACACACACACACACACACACACACACACACACACACACACACACTCCTCTACACACACACACACACACACCTCTACACACACACACTTCTACACACACACACTCCTCTACACACACACACACACACACACACACACACACACACACTCCTCTACACACACACACTCCTACATACACACTCCTACACACACAGTCCTCTACACACACTCCTCTATACACACACACACTCCTACACACACAGTCCTCTACACACACACACACTCCTATACACACACTCCTCTACACACACTCCTCTACACACACACAGACACTCCTACACACACACTCCTCTAAACACACACACACTCCTCTACACAGCTGCTTTACACTCCACACACACTGCTGCTTTATGTTCATGTTCATGGTGTCTCTGTGTTTTAATGCTGATCTTTAAAATTACCCCTCAACCTCTTTTTTTCTCTCACTCTCTCCTCTTCTCTCTCTTCCCCTCACCCTCTCACTCTATCTCTCTCTCCTCTCTCTATCTCTCTCTCTCTCTCATGTTCTAGCTCTCTCTCTACTGATCAGGGGTTGAGCCTGATGGAGACGTTGGCTGAGAGGGTGAAGCTGCATGTGACTGACTTCCTTCAGTTGTCGTAAGTGCTCACACACTCACACACACACACACACACACACACACACACACACACACACACACACACACACACACACACACACACACACACATACACACACACACACACACTTGTGTCACGTAACAGCGTCCAGTGAACCACCACACACGGACCTGGTGGTTCTGGGAGCTGCTGAGGAACATGAAACACGCCCTTTACTCAGAGATCTGTTCATCACCACACACTGATCTGTTCATCACCACACACTGATCTGTTCATCACCACACACTGATCTGTTCATCACCACACACTGATCTGTTCATCACCACACACTGATCTGTTCATCATCGCACACTGATCTGTTCATCACCACACACTGATCTGTTCATCACCACACACTGATCTGTTCATCACCACACACTGATCTGTTCATCACCACACACTGATCTGTTCATCACCACACTGATCTGTTCATCACCACACACTGATCTGTTCATCATCACACTGATCTGTTCATCACCACACACTGATCTGTTCATCATCACACACTGATCTGTTCATCACCACACACTGATCTGTTCATCATCATCACACTGATCTATTCATCACCACACACTGATCTGTTCATCATCACACTGATCTGTTCATCACCACACATGTGATCTGTTCATCATCACACACTGATCTGTTCATCACCACACACTGATCTGTTCATCACCACACACCGATCTGTTCAACACCCAGTATCTTCAATCATTCTCTTTATTTTGTATCCCTTCCTATACCCTTCATTTAGTGCGCTCCACCTGTACCCTTCACCCTACACCCTTCACCCTACACCCTTCATGCTATACCCTTCACCATATACCCTTTATTTAGTGCTCTCCACCTGTATCCTTTACCCTGCACACTTTACCCTCTGTCCTTTACCCTAAATCCTTCACTAATTTTATTATTCTATTTTACTTAAACTTTACATTTAAACTTTACTAGATTTAAGTAACTTAAATGATTGAACAATGACTTCAGATTTAAATAACTTAAATGATTGAACAATGACTTCAGTAGAAACACAAAAGAATGTTTCTCACAGTGAACTGTCTAATGACAATGTGAGACTGGACACACACAGATAAACATTACACTGTCCTGAACACACATTCATAAACATGTTACACTGCCCTGAACACACACTGATAAATATGTTACACAGCCCTTAACACATATGGATAAATGTTACACTGTCTTAAACACACATACGTAAACATGTTATACTGTCCTGAACACACCGATAAACATGTTACAAAGCCCTGAACACACTGAAAACCATGTTACACAGCCCTGAACACACATGGATAAATGTTACACTGTCCTGAACACACAATCATAAACATGTTACACTGTCCTGAACACACTGATAAACATGTTACACTGCCCTGAACACACTGATAAACATGTTACACTGTCCTGAACACACTGATAAACATGTTACACTGCCCTGAACACACTGATAAACATGTTACACTGTTCTGAACACACACTGATAAACATGTTACACTATCCTGAACACACACTGATAAACATGTTACACTGTTCTGAACACACACTGATAAACATGTTACAATGTTCTGAACACACACTGATAAACATGTTACACTATCCTGAACACACACTGATAAACATGTTACACTGCCCTGAACACACTGATAAACATGTTACACTGTTCTGAACACACACTGATAAACATGTTACACTGTTCTGAACACACACTGATAAACATGTTACTGTCCTGAACACACTGATATACATGTTACACTGTTCTGAACACACACTGATAAACATGTTACACTGTCCTGAACACACTGATAAACATGTTACACTGCCCTGAACACACACTGATAAACATGTTACACTGCACTGAACACACACTGATAAACACATTAGATAGCACTGTATACATAGTGATGTTATGATCAGATAAACACACACACCTTTGAAGACATCCACATGTAATGAACAGGTGAATCTGGATAATTGAACATGTAAAGACGAGACCGTGCATCACAGCAGAAGAAAAACTGACGTTTTACTGGACTTTTGCAGCCACTCTGGGTTTTGTTCATGTATGCATTTCAAGGCTTTAAAACTGTTATTGTGTTATTATGTTGAGCCTTTTCAGTAGCTGAGCAGAGTGTTTTGGCGTGAGGTCTGGACTGATTACAGTCCGCTTGTTTTTCAAAGTGAAGAACCCAGAAGGTGTGTGTGAAACGGAGAGTGAGACGCTCTCACCGACCTGCATGAACCTGCTGCTCAAACGCACACCAGACTCTGGAACAATGTCTAGAAACTTTATTTAAAAGGCTTCTTCACTAATGCTCAACATGTCACTTAGTAGATGCTGAGTGACTCACATGTTTCTCAGTCTGTATAGTGTGTGGGACTTTACCCCATGACCCTATATGTTATAGTGTGTGGGACCTGTCCCCATGACCCTATATGTTATAGTGTGTGGGACCTGACCCCAGACAGGCCTGACTGTAATATTTCCAGGAACTTTGTCCACATGAAATCCTGTGAATCCATTTTTGCCACATGTTCTTTGTTTTGTCTGAATTTCAGAAAAGATCTTGGAAATTCAACCATATGCAAACATTTTTAAAATGAAAAATAAACCTGTATATACACATTTACATATACAAACAGAGATTATCCAGACATTACTTGTCCTTTGTTAAACAGGTCGGTCATATAGGAAGACACTTCATTACTGAAGAGTCATTTTGACAGTGTCAGACCATGTTTTGTTCTGCTGTAACATAGTAACATGCGATAATCACACCTGTTGTGTATGAACACAGCTGAAGCAGCACGTTCAGGATGTGTAGACATGCTGCTTCAGTACTATAGGATAGATCAGTACTATAGGAGTGTTCAATACTGTAGGATAGATCAGTACTATAGGATAGATCAGTACTATAGGAGAGTTCAGTACTGTAGGAGAGTTCAGTACTATAGGATAGATCAGTACTATAGGAGTGTTCAATACTGTAGGATAGATCAGTACTATAGGGTAGTTCAGTACTATAGCACCTTTCCTACATCAAATGCAGCTTAAAGTGCTTCACAATAAAATTTGATAAAACAGAAAAAATAAAACACAATAAGTAATACAGAACAACTAAAACAATTAAAAGTAGATATTTAATATATCAAATCATTAAATTATAAAATAAAGTGTAAAAAAGTATTTAAAAAAAAGAACAACTGTCAATCAATTGTAACAGCTAATAGAAAGCTAGTTTAAAAATAAAGGTTTTTAGCTACTTTTTAAAGCTAGTAAATTTTTATGCTCCAGATTTTTGGAGCGTAAAAACAGAAAGCTGCTTCAGTCTTTTTGTGCTTCATCCTGGGAATTTTAAGTAAGCTAGCTCCCGATGATCTTAGTGCACGATTTGGAACATAATCCATTAGACACTCTGAGATGTATGTAGGTGCTAACCCACTTAGAGATTTATAAACCAATAAGAGAATTTTAAATCCAGAGGCGGTCTTTGCATAGAGGCATTGCTAGGCAACTGCATTGGGCCACTCCCACTGCAGCCCACTGTAAAGGCCCCCTGACTAGCTAACTTATTTCTCGCATATTAATGTTGATGGGCCCCCTAGCTACATTCGCCTTGAGCCCCCAAATTGCTAAGTCCGCCACTGTTTAAATCAATCCTAAATGATACAGGTAGCCAATGAAGTGAAGCTAAAACAGGTCTTATATGAGATGTATGTAGGTGCTAACCCATTTAGAGATTTATAAACCAATAAGAGAATTTTAAAATCAATCCTAAATGATACAGGTAGCCAATGAAGTGAAGCTAAAACAGGTCTTATATGAGATGTATGTAGGTGCTAACCCATTTAGAGATTTATAAACCAATAAGAGAATTTTAAAATCAATCCTAAATGATACAGGTAGCCAATGAAGTGAAGCTAAAACAGGTCTTATATGAGATGTATGTAGGTGCTAACCCATTTAGAGATTTATAAACCAATAAGAGAATTTTAAATCAATCCTAAATGATACAGGTAGCCAATGAAGTGAAGCTAAAACAGGTCTTATATGAGATGTATGTAGGTGCTAACCCATTTAGAGATTTATAAACCAATAAGAGAATTTTAAAATCAATCCTAAATGATACAGGTAGCCAATGAAGTGAAGCTAAAACAGGTCTTATATGAGATGTATGTAGGTGCTAACCCATTTAGAGATTTATAAACCAATAAGAGAATTTCAAATCAATCCTAAATGATACAGGTAGCCAATGAAGTGAAGCTAAAACAGGTCTTATATGAGATGTATGTAGGTGCTAACCCATTTAGAGATTTATAAACCAATAAGAGAATTTTAAAATCAATCCTAAATGATACAGGTAGCCAATGAAGTGAAGCTAAAACAGGTGTTATATGAGATGTATGTAGGTGCTAACCCATTTAGAGATTTATAAACCAATAAGAGAATTTTAAAATCAATCCTAAATGATACAGGTAGCCAATGAAGTGAAGCTAAAACAGGTCTTATATGAGATGTATGTAGATGCTAACCCACTTAGAGATTTATAAACCAATAAGAGAATTTTAAATCAATCCTAAATGATACAGGTAGCCAATGAAGTGAAGCTAAAACAGGTCTTATATGAGATGTATGTAGGTGCTAACCCATTTAGAGATTTATAAACCAATAAGAGAATTTTAAAATCAATCCTAAATGATACAGGTAGCCAATGAAGTGAAGCTAAAACAGGTCTTATATGAGATGTATGTAGGTGCTAACCCATTTAGAGATTTATTAACCAATAAGAGAATTTTAAAATCAATCCTAAATGATACAGGTAGCCAATGAAGTGAAGCTAAAACAGGTCTTATATGTTCCCTCTTTTTTGTACGTGTTAAGACTCTGGCTGCAGCATTCTGGACAAGTTGTAGTCTGTCAATTGTGGTTTTGGGCAGTCCAGTGAATAATGCATTACAGTAGTCTAGTCGTGAAAAAACAAAAGCATGGATCAGTTTTTCAGCATCTTGCAGTTTAAGAAAGGGTCTCACTCTCGCTACATTTCTTAAATGGAAGAAAGCTGTTTTGGTGACATTATCAATGTGAGGTTTAAAAGTCAATGTAGATTCTAAAATTACACCAAGTATTTTCAACTCTTACGATAGGAATTAAACCACTGTAAAACATTTCCAGATAGGCCTACCCAGGTTTTCAGACGATTTAAAAGAATGTCATGATCCACTGTATCAAATGCTGCACTCAAGTCCAAAAGTATAAGAATAGAAACCCTGTTATTATCCATATTAATTCTAAGATCATTTACTATCTTTAGTAACGCTGTTTCAGTGCTGTGTCCTGTTCTGAAGGCCGATTGGAATTTATCAAAAACAGAATTTTCCTTCAGGAAATCATTTATTTGGGCAAAAAGTGCTTTTTCTAGTATTTTACTTAAGAATGGTAGCATTGAAATTGGTCTAAAATTACTTAAAACTGATTGATCTAAATTGTATTTTTTCAATAACGGACTAAGCACAGCTATCTTAAGAGCATCTAGAAAAATACCTGTTACTAAAGAACAGTTTATCATTTCTAAAACACTAAAAATAAGATTATCTAATATCTGTCTAAAAAATGAGGTAGGAATTGGATCTAAAATGCAGGTTGAAGAAGTAAGCTGTGAGATTATCTTGCGGAACTCTGTTTCAGATAACTGTATAAATTCACACATTGTAGATTGTGGTTGCAAAGATTCCTGAAGTACAGGTCTGTAGTGCATCAGGCTTGATCGAATATCAGTGATTTTATCCTTCAAAAAAATTGCAAAAGATTCACATTTTGATGTAGATGGTTTTGATAGCCGTCCATTGGACTTGGATTTAAAAGGCGATTAATAATTGAAAATAAGACTTTTGGGTTGCTACTGTTTTCGTTTATTAATTTTGAAAAATGTAATTGCCTCTCCTTTCGCACCATATTATTATACGTTTCAATGCAATTTTTAAGAATTTCATGGTGTACAGTTAATTTAGTTTTCCTCCAAACTCTTTCAGCCTTACGGCAGTGCCTTTTTAGTTGCCACAGATGTTTGGTTTTCCATGGTGTATTTTTATGCAGATTAGATGCGTTTTTCCTTTTCAGGTGCAACTAAATCTAGAGTTGATCTAATTTTTTTATTAAATCTGTCAACCAGTACTATAGGATAGTTCAGTAATATAGGAGAGTTCCGTACTATAGGTGAGTTCAGTACTATAGGAGTGTTCAGTACTATAGGAGAGTTCCATACTATAGGATAGATCAGTACCATAGGAGTGTTCAGTACTATAGGAGAGTTCCGTACTATAGGAGAGTTCAGTACTATAGGATACATCAGTACAATAGGAGTGTTCAATACTGTAGGATAGATCAGTACTATAGGAGTGTTCAGTACTATAGGATAGATCAGTACTATAGGAGTGTTCAATACTGTAGGATAGATCAGTACTATAGGAGTGTTCAGTACTATAGGAGGTCTATTTATCTAAGTGGTGTGTGTGCAGGTCCAGTAGGTTGAAGGATTTATGTTCTGAAGTGTTGGTTAGTGGAAAGTACCAGATTATGTTTTGGAATTTTACCAGGGACTGTATCAAAAATGCATCTGTGCCACAAAGCACAAGCTGGTGTGAAGAAATGACCCCATGTTTGTTCTGAAACACAAACATGGTTCCAGGGCATCCCATCATGCACTGCTCTACCTGCCCTCCGCCAGACCCTGACATTAATGTGCAGACAGGCCATATGAAGACAGGAACTGTCTGGCAGGAACGAAAGGTCCTCAACACCTCCACTTCTGTCGGGCATGGTGGCCTCGGAGAGCCTGGAGCCTCGAGTGTGGGCGAAAAACACTGTTTCTGTGTGCGTGTGTGTGTGTGTGTGTGCCTTTTACATTGCCTGAAACATGAATATCACAGTTAGATATTATGGTTATGGTTAAAATAGCAGAGATAAATTCTGGTTTGATGCAGAGAAGTAACTCCAGATAAGAGTGTTAATAGCAGATCACTGAGACACGCCCCTGCTTGGGAAAACCCCGCCCACCTTCAGCTCAACAGCCTCTTAGCTGTAAATCCTTTTGAACACTGAATATTGTTACATCTAGAGATAATATTGAACACTGAGTACTGAATACTGATGTGCAAAGTTTTAAATTGAGAGACGATTCTGAATACTGAATCCTGACATGTATAGTTCTGTTGATGCTTCTAATTATCTTCTCATTATGCACACGTAACTCTGATTGTGATTCTCAGTCTCTACATGGTAACGGTCTGGATCTGGTTTGGTCTGGTTCTGGTTTTGTCTGGATCTGGTTTGGTCTGGGTCTGGTTTGTTCTGGGTCTGGTTTGTTCTGGTTTTACTTTATTTATTCATTATTAGGGTTACTTAATAACCCTTAAAAATGTGTGTGAGTGAGAGAGAAACTTCAGATTACTGTTGTGAGCACAGAGGTAATGTAGGAATGAAGGTATTTAGAAGGTATTTAATTTGTGCCTTTTAAGGACACAAGTGTGTGGGCTGCTTTCTGATTGGTGTGTGTGTACATTACTCTGCTTTCTGATTGGTGTGTGTGTGTGTACATTACTCTGCTTATCTGGATGGACTCTGCAGTTTTACATGTGGTCTGAACCTGATACCACGTCTGTTCTGTGGAGGACAGTAGATGCTCCCTGTGAGGCTCAGGAGAAGCACAAGTGTACATAAAAGTGTAGAAAGAGTGTGTGTGTCTTCAGGTGTGTATGTGTGCATGTGTTTGTGTGTGTGTGTGTGTGCTTGTGTACATGCGTGTGTGCGCGTGTGTACATGCATGTGTGTGTGTGCGTGCTTGTGTGTGTGCGCGTGTGTGTGTGTGCGTGCATGCTTGTGTGTGTGCGCGTGTGTGTGTTCATGTATGTGTGTGTGTGTGTTCATGTGTGTGTTCGTGTGTGTGTGTGTGTGTGTATGTGTTCAGTTCATGTATGTGTGTGCGTGTGTGTGTGCGTGTGTGTGTGTGTGTGTGTGTGTGTGTGTGTGTGTGTGTGTGTGTGTGTGTGTGTGCGCGAGGAGGCTGAAAGGTTATGTCTGAATCACTCTCACCTCCTGCAGACGTGTGAATAGGATTTTCTTTGGTGACAGATTCATTTTCTCTTTTTTGTTTCTTTTGCTCGCTGTGTAGTTCTGTGTCTCATTTTCTTCATCTCTCCTTTCTGTCTCTTTGTAACTTTCCCACTTTTCATGTCTCTGTTTTACTTGGTTCTGATTGGTTTTCTTTGGTTTTTCTTGGTTCTGATTGGTTTTCTTTGGTTTTTCTTGGTTCTGTTTGGTCCTTCTTGGCTTTGCTTCATTCTGATTTGTTCTCTGTTTCTTTGCTTGGTTCTGATTGGTTCAGCTCTGTTCTGCTTGGGTCTGATTGGCTCTCTTTGGCTCTCAGTCATTTACCCTGTATACTTACCCATGACCTCTTGGGTTGTAAAGTTGTAAAGTTAGAAGACTGCAGTGTGCTCAGGCCATACGGGTGAGACGCCCCATACTGTCTGTTCCTTCAGACCCAGTACAGACCCAGTACAGACCCAGTCAGATCCAGTACAGACCCAGTACAGACCCAGTACAGACCCAGTCAGACCCAGTACAGACCCAGTACAGACCCAGTACAGACCCAGTACGACCCAGTACAGACCCAGTACAGACCCAGTACAGACCCAGTCAGACCCAGTACAGACCCAGTACAGACCCAGTACGACCCAGTACAGACCCAGTACAGACGACATGCTCCCCTTTTCTCTCCTTATAATAATGTCCAGAACTTTACCACTTGCACTGTTATTTCCACAATAGACACTTTGACACCGTGCAAATCCACGTGTGTCAGGATATCTCACTCCTAGAAGGTCATTTCTTGGTTAGCTGGTGTGTGGATGTGATCGGTGGGTATATTCAGGGTGTGTGGTGGGGTAGTGCTTGGTGTGTTGGATGTGTGCATGGTGTGTGTGTTTGTGTTGGGGTAGTGTTTAGTGTGTTGTGTGTGTATATTTGCATGGTGTGTGTGAATGTGTTGGGGTAGTGTTTGGTGTGTTGTATGTGTGCATGGTGTGTGTGAATGTGTTGGGGTAGTGTTTGGTGTGTTGTATGTGTGCATGGTGTGTGTGAATGTGTTGGGGTAGTGTTTAGTGTGTTGTGTGTGTATATTTGCATGGTGTGTGTGAATGTGTTGGGGTAGTGTTTGGTGTGTTGTATGTTTGCATGGTGTGTGTGTGAAAGTGTTGGTTTCACACACACTTAGCACTTAGCACTTTTGTAAGTCGCTCTGGATAAGAGCGTCTGCTAAATGCCGTAAATGTAAACGTAAATGTTTGGTGTGTTGTATATGTGCATGGTGTGTGTGTGTGTGTGTGTGTGTGTGTGTGTGTGTGTGTGTGTGTGTGTGTGTGTGTGTGAATGTGTTGTGGTAGTGTTTGGTGTGTTGGATGTTTGCATCGTGTGTTGCCCTTGTACACAGTGACTTATAGAAGTGGAAAAGAAGACAAACATATTTAAGTGCTGAGTGACTCAGTGAAGAGGTGAAGAGTCTTCAGTCTTCATTCGAAGGCAGCCAGTGATTTGCAATTACAAGCCTGGGGGTGTTCACTCCACCATCTGGGTGCAGGACATGGACGAGATTTCAGGACATGGACGAGGGTTCAGGACATGGACGAGGGTTCAGGACAGAGATGAATCTTCAGGACAGAGATGAATCTTCAGGACAGAGATGAGGGTTCAGGATAGAGATGAATCTTCAGGACAGAGATGAGGGTTCAGGGTTTGTGGGTGGTGGTTCATGTCAGGCAGCAGGACATGTTCATCATGGTGTTACCCAAACAAGGGTGGTGAGTGTAGACACATGCAGCTCCAACACTCGGTTGCTTGGCAGCAGCGTGTGTAATACAACACTGTTACATCCTGTTACAGTCAGAGGTGTTACAGTCTGCACACTGGTGCCTGGACATTTACATTTATTTAGTGAAATAATAATAAAATCTCTCCCTCTCTTTCTCTCCCTCTCTCTTTCTGTCCCTCTTTGTCCCCCCCCCACTCTCTCTCTCTCTCTTCTCTCTCTCTCTCTCTTTCTCTCTCTCTCTCTCTCTCTCTCTCTCTCTCTCTCTCTCTCTCAGGGTTCTCGGTCCTGCTATAACCTTTCGAGTGAGGCCCAATGTCCACAACATCACCACAGCACTGCTAACCAGAGTTGCTGGTACACACACACACACACACACACACACACACACATACACACACACACACACGCACACTGTCTTCTATTTGTTATTCTGATCATTTGCTGACACATTGGGGAAGAATGCTTGCAGTGCGATGACCTTGATTGCAGTTATGCTATTTTCTTTCATGATGTAAAACCCCCCTGTACACACACACACACACACACACACACACACACACACACACTCACACACACTCACCTACACACTATCACCCACACAGTCACCAACACATATTTACACACACTCACTCATTAATACCTGCCTACATGTGTGTATGCACATGAGTGTGTGTGTGTGTGTGTGTGTGTGTGTGTGTGTGTGTGTGTGTGTGTGTGTGTGTGTGTGTGTGTGTGTGTGTGTGTGTGTGTGTGTGTAAATTAATGTGATTTCTCTATCTCTCTGTCTGCTGAAACACTTTTGTTCTCATCTCCTCCCACACACTCCTCCCCTCTTGTATTTGGCAGAAACATGTAACCAAGATATAAAATACAGGTTGAGTATGTGAACATCAATTTAAACAACCATCGATTGAAACAAGCATACACAGCTCACGTGCCAGTGATTAGCCTGTGGCTCCGGCAGACTAATCTATAGCAGCATAACTAAAGGGAGGGGTTCAGAGGTGACCACAGGCATGAGGGCTCACTGAGACATTGCTTTCCAGTCAAGTCATAGTCACAAATAGAGTGATGACATCTCAGATTACCAGAAGACTCAATGACTGGGGCTCCGAGCTCCACACCTTCACATGTAGAATGTTAGCTGAAGGCTTGATTAAATAGGTGAGTCTTAAGTCTAGATTTAAAGATTGGAACTGTGTCAGAATCTCAGATTGGAGCTGGAAGGCTATTCCATAACTGAGGGGCTTTAAAGGAGAAATCTCTGCCTCTGGCTGTAGTCTTGTTAATTTTAGAAACTAATAGAAATCCTGCATTTTTGGGAGCGCAGAAGGCGAGATGGGTTATAGTGTGCAATGAGTTCACTCAGATATTGTGGAGCATAACCATTTAACGCCTTATCGGTCAACAGAAGAATTTTAAAATATATAAAACCGGAAGCCAATGTAACACAGAGGGAGTAGGACTAATACTATAGAATTTTCTAGCCCTAGTTAGGCTAGATACAGTTTTAAATATGAGTACTGAATTGTTTTTATGTTTTTCCATTAAAGCCAATAAGTAGGCATATGAGGATTTTGCCGTTTGGAGGGCATGCTTATATTCAATAAGGCTGCTTTTCCATGATACTCTATACACTTCTAACTTCGAATTTTGCCATTTCCCCTCCAGGATCCGCGTGGCTCGTTTGAGAGTACGCGTGTGCTCATTGTACCATGGTGCTATTCTTCTCTCAGTGGCTCTCTTATATCGTAATGGCGCAACCTTGTCTAAAGCTGTACGAAGGGAAGTCTCAACGTGCTCGGTGAAACGCTCTAGTCCTTCTGGAGCTACAGGTTATAGTTTGTTTAATTTGGTAGCGGGGCAGCGGATGAATACCGTCAGTCAAACACAACTGAGGCTGTGGTGAGAAACAGCCTCACTCTGAGGAAGAATTGCTAAACTGGATATGTCAATACCAAATGACAAGACCAAGTCTAAAGTACTACAGTTATGCGTAGGACCCACCACATTCTGAGTGATACTCATTGAATCAAGAATTGCTTGAAATTTTATGCTCAAAGAGTCTTTTAGATAGATTTTCAAAGTGGATGTTAAAATCACCAACTATAATCACCTGATAGCACTACAAGAGACAGCTGAAGATAAATTTGACACCACCTCCTCGACCTTTTGGACGGGGGTTATGAACATATCTATAGCCAAAGGGAGACGCTTTGTTTAGGGACATATAGTCGTCTGGTCGGGTCCAGGTTTCCGCCAAGCAAAGCATGCATAGATTATGGTCGGTAATCATTTCATTAACAAGTAATGCTTTAGATGACAGGAATCTATTATTTAGCAATCCTAATTTCGGATTTTAATGATTCTCAGTGGCAGCGTAATTGAATTTAACATTGATTAAATTTTGTGTACAAATTTTACAAGAACTGTTTTTTGATACTCAAGGATAAAACACTCAAGTAACTGCTCACTCACTGTCCTTAGTAAACTGTCTTTAGTAATTAATCTGTCCTCAGTCTGAGTAATCTTTCCTCAGTAATCTCTCCCCAGTCTGAGTAATCTGTTCTCAGTAATCTGTTCTCAATAATCTGTCCTCAATAATCTGTCCTCATTCTGAGTAATCTGTCCTCAGCAATCTGTCCCCTGTATGAGTAATCTGTCCTCAGTAATCTGTCCTCAGTTATCTGTTCCATGGTCCTGTACTGAACCCAGCATGCTCTTCCCAGATGTGGTAAATATGACACTGTTCTTGGTTGGTTGTTGGAGACTGCACTGTAGTTTGGGCTGTAGTTTGGCTGTAGTTTGGGCTTTAGTTTTGCTGTAGTTTGGCTATAGTTTGGGCTGTAGTTTGGACTGTGGCTTGGACTGTGGTTTGGCTGTAGTTTGGGCTGTAGTTTGGGCTGTAGTTTGGGCTGTGGTTTGGACTGTAGTTTGCACTGTAGTTTGGGCTGTAGTTTGGTTGTGGTTTGGGCTGTAGTTTGGGCTGTGGTTTGGCTGTAGTTTGGGCTGTAATTTGGCTGTAATTTGGGCTGTAGTTTGGTTGTGGTTTGGGCTGTAGTTTGGCTGTAGTTTGGCCTGTAGTTTGGACTTTTAACATGGGGGAATCACTGCCAGTTCATTTGGTGCTTTATTGGTTATTCATCAAACTAAATTGCACAGGTAGCCATATTTTATATTGTAGCATTAGGACATATCTGATGAATTGATTTAAGCAGTCTGATTAGTTTCTTATATTATGCCTAAATTCTCTATGTCTCCCTTCCTCTGTCTGTCTCTCTCCCTCTCTCTCCTTGTTCCCTCTCGCTCTCTCTCTCGCTCTCTCTCTCTGTAATTGGAGGAGAGTGGTATAGGGACTGTTCTCGTGTCTCTGGTGAGGACATTAGCATGCGTCTCCCACACAGACAGTTGACCTTCACTCCCTCAAGCCCTGGTGAGAATGCCAGCTGTAATTATCCCCCACTCTCCTGTCCCTCTGAGGCCTTGTGTTCACCTGCACGCTGCTGCGCTGGTGTAGTGTGTGTGTGTGTGTGTGTGTGTGTGTGTGTGTGTGTGTGTGTGTGTGTGTGTGTGTGTGTTTAGGTCAGTGTGTGTGTGTGTGTGTTGGTTGAACAAATGTTTAGGTATGTGTATTATTATGTCAGTATGATTTCTTCTATGGCCATTAGATTGTGAGTGCAGTGACATCATTATTAAATATTTTAGTGTCTTGATGTCACCATGTCACACTAAACACATTAATAAACATCTTAACATGGTGACTGCTAATCAATAAAAACCATCTTAATAACCAGCAGTAACTGAGTAATGACATTTAATAACACTAAAATGAGTAATGTCATTTTAGCCTTTTTGTCACACAAATTAACATGGATGGAACTTCTAATACTATTGCTAAATTCTACTAGGCATAATTTTTAAGTGAAAAAGAACAATTCAAGTTTAAAACAGACCTACTAACGTTCTACTGAACTGTTCTCCAGTTCTACATCACTGCTGTTGTACTGGTCTACTGAACTGTTCTCCAGTTCTACATCACTACTGTTGTACTGGTCTACTGAACTGTTCTCCAGTTCTACATCACTGCTGTTGTACTGGTCTACTGAACTGTTCTCCAGTTCTACATCACTACTGTTGTACTGGTCTACTGAACTGTTCTCCAGTTCCACATCACTGCTGTTGTACTGGTCTACTGAACTGTTCTCCAGTTCCACATCACTGCTGTTGTACTGGTCTACTGAACTGTTCTCCAGTTCCACATCACTGCTGTTGTACTGGTCTACTGAACTGTTCTCCAGTTCTACATCACTACTGTTGTACTGGTCTACTGAACTGTTCTCCAGTTCTACATCACTGCTGTTGTACTGGTCTACTGAACTGTTCTCCAGTTCTACATCACTACTGTTGTACTGGTCTACTGAACTGTTCTCCAGTTCTACATCACTACTGTTGTACTGGTCTACTGAACTGTTCTCCAGTTCTACATCACTGCTGTTGTACTGGTCTACTGAACTGTTCTCCAGTTCCACATCACTGCTGTTGTACTGGTCTACTGAACTGTTCTCCAGTTCTACATCACTGCTGTTGTACTGGTCTACTGAACTGTTCTCCAGTTCCACATCACTGCTGTTGTACTGGTCTACTGAACTGTTCTCCAGTTCCACATCACTGCTGTTGTACTGGTCTACTGAACTGTTCTCCAGTTCCACATCACTACTGTTGTACTGGTCTACTGAACTGTTCTCCAGTTCTACATCACTACTGTTGTACTGGTCTACTGAACTGTTCTCCAGTTCTACATCACTACTGTTGTACTGGTCTACTGAACTGTTCTCCAGTTCTACATCACTGCTGTTGTACTGGTCTACTGAACTGTTCTCCAGTTCTACATCACTACTGTTGTACTGGTCTACTGAACTGTTCTCCAGTTCTACATCACTGCTGTTGTACTGGTCTACTGAACTGTTCTCCAGTTCTACATCACTGCTGTTGTACTGGTCTACTGAACTGTTCTCCAGTTCCACATCACTGCTGTTGTACTGGTCTACTGAACTGTTCTCCAGTTCTACATCACTACTGTTGTACTGGTCTACTGAACTGTTCTCCAGTTCTACATCACTGCTGTTGTACTGGTCTACTGAACTGTTCTCCAGTTCCACATCACTGCTGTTGTACTGGTCTACTGAACTGTTCTCCAGTTCTACATCACTACTGTTGTACTGGTCTACTGAACTGTTCTCCAGTTCTACATCACTACTGTTGTACTGGTCTACTGAACTGTTCTCCAGTTCTACATCACTGCTGTTGTACTGGTCTACTGAACTGTTCTCCAGTTCTACATCACTACTGTTGTACTGGTCTACTGAACTGTTCTCCAGTTCTACATCACTGCTGTTGTACTGGTCTACTGAACTGTTCTCCAGTTCCACATCACTGCTGTTGTACTGGTCTACTGAACTGTTCTCCAGTTCTACATCACTACTGTTGTACTGGTCTACTGAACTGTTCTCCAGTTCTACATCACTGCTGTTGTACTGGTCTACTGAACTGTTCTCCAGTTCCACATCACTGCTGTTGTACTGGTCTACTGAACTGTTCTCCAATTCTACATCACTGCTGTTGTCTACTACTCTTTACTATCTACATCACTGCAGGAGTTGTTTGGGTTGCCAGGTTGACAACACTGTGTGTTAGTGTGTGTGTGTGTGTGTGTGTGTGTGTGTGTGTGTACGCGCGCATGTGTGCATGTATGCATGTATGCATTAACACAGAGTGTGTTAAAACATGCAGTTGTCATCCTGAACTGGTTTTCAAAGTATTCCTGTCTGTCTGTCTGCTTGGCTTGCTGACTTTAGCTCCTCCTCTACCTCCTCTTCCTCCTCTTCCTCCTCTTCCTCCCTCTCCTCTGCCCTCCTGTGCTGACCTAAAGGTGCACAGGGGAGAGCTTCTGACCAGCCGTGCTCTGATTGGTCTATTTGGGGCCAGGCACTGATTGGTCTATTTGGGGCCTGGCAATGATTGGTCTGTTTGGGACAAGGCACTGATTGGTCTGTTTGGGGGCAGGCACTGATTGGTCTGTTTGGAGGCAGGCACTGATTGGTCTGTTTGGGGGCAGGCACTGATTGGTCTGTTTGGGGGCAGGCACTGATTGAAATTGCACAGGCTGAGATGGCAGCAGGCCTAGGGGGGTGGTTGTGTGTGTCTTTGGGGGGGGGTTGTGTGTGATTTTGGGGGGTTGTGTGTGTGTGTTTTTGGGCGTAGGGGGTGTGTTTTTGGGGTTTGAGTGTGTTTTTTGGGGGGGCTTGTGTGTGTGTTTTTGGGGGTTGTGTGTGTGTGTTTTGGGGGGGTCGTGTGTGTTTTTGGGGGGGTCGTGTGTGTGTTTTTGGGGGGGGTCGTGTGTGTGTTTTTGGGTGGTTGTGTCTGTTTTTGTGGAAGTCGTGTGTGTGTTTTTGGGGGGTTGTGTGTGTGTGTTTTTGGGTGTAGGGGGTGTGTTTTTGGGGGACTTGGGTGTGTGTTTTTGGGGCTTGTGTGTGTGTTTTTGGGGGGCTTGTGTGTGCTTTCTTGGGGGGGTTGTGTGTGTGTTTTTGGGGGTTTGTGTGTGTTTTTGGGTGTAGGGGGTGTGTTTTTGGGGGACTTGGGTGTGTGTTTTTGGGGCTTGTGTGTGTGTTTTTGGGGGGCTTGTGTGTGCTTTCTTGGGGGGGTTGTGTGTGTGTTTTTGGGGGTTTGTGTGTGTTTTTGGGGGCAGGGGGTGTGTTTTTGGGGGACTTGGGTGTGTGTTTTTGGGGCTTGTGTGTGTATTTTTGGGGGTTGTGTGTGTGTGTTTTGGGGGGGGCTTGTGTGTGTTTTCTTAAGGGGGTTGTGTGTGTGTTTTTGGGGGTGTGTGTGTGTTTATGGGGGGGTTGTCTGCGTGTTTTGGGGGGTGTGTTTTTGTCTCTAGAAAAATTCAGAAGCTTGGACACTTGACAAGTTGAAACATGATTTCAAATGTTTATCATGTACTTATTGTCATTTAATATGACAGTTATTATACACTGAAAGTGTAATATAACCCTTCCTGGCTTCCTAACTTGGTCTCAGAGTTCTGCCCCCTGTTGGTGAGATACTGTTATGACAGGAGGAGTTAGTTTTTTTATCTTTTACATTTCTTTTAAATCTTTGCTGTGATTGTTGTGGAATCAGCAGTAAGACCCTGTCTGTCCAGGACGGTCTGTCTTTGTTCTACAAACAGTAGGACCCGGTCTGTCTTTGTACTACAAACAGCAACACTCGGCCACTGAGAGAAAAGGCTCAATGATCAACTTGAATGAAGCAGTTTAATTATCAAAACATTAATAAAATCATGATGCCCTCCCGTAAATACCAGCGAGAGCTGTACTGCGGAGTGCCAGGTTGCCAGCTCTCCCCTTTCTGATGATTTTACGTTATGAGTGCAATGTCCTCGGCTGATGGGACATTGTCAAGATGTGGTCCTAACATGTTAGTGCAGCTATATAACCGTGAAAAATACTCCATTATTGATCCATGATATAGAATGTGTGTGAGTGTGTGTGTGAGTGTGTGGGTGAATGTGTGTGTGTGTGTGTGTGTGTGTGTGTGTGTGTGTGTGTGTGTGTGTGTGTGTGTGTGTGTGTGTGTGTGTTCTATGAGCACTTGTGAGTGTATGAGAGTGTTTTGTTTGTCCATAATGGCATATAGTTGCGTGCCCAGAATGAAATAGAGTGCTGCTGGGCTTCTAAAGAAAGGACAGAGAGAGAGAGACAGAGAGAGGGAGAGAGAGAGGGAGAGGGTGAGAGGGAGAGGGAGTGATGAGAGAGAGAGTGAGGGAGAGAGAGAGGGAGGAGGGGAGAGATAGAAAAGAGGGAATCCAGAGCCAGACCCCCTGCACTTCAAAGCAGGCGGGTGACATTTAGGTCCCTCTGTGTTCAAAGCTCCTTTCTGCTTCTGTAGTTCCTCTTTGAATATAATTAATATATTTTCTTTTCCAAAGGACAAGAAGCAGGATTAGCACACAGCTTCAGCTCAGCTACGCTTATTTAATTATGCATGAGCTGTTTTTTCTTCATGAAAAAGAAACATGTAGATCTTTAAAAAATGTTCATTTATTTTTCTCAGCAATTTTATTTAAAATAAGCAACTAAGAGAGTAGTTGTGTGAGAGAGAGACATGTTGACTGAGAGAGACGTGCAGTATGTGAGAGAGACGTACAGTGTGTGTGAGAGACGTGTGTGAGAGAGATGTCCTGTGTGACAGAGAGACGTGTTGTGTGAGAAACGTGCAGTGTGTGTGAGAAGTGCAGTGTGTGAAAGACATGCAGTTTGTGAGAGACGTGCAGTATGAGAGAGAAACGTGCAGTATGAAAGAGACTTGTTGTGTGTGAGACGTGCAGTGTGTGAGAGATGTGCAGTGTGTGAGAGACGTACAGTGAGTGTTAGAGATGTGTGTGAGAGACGTGCAGTGTGAGAGAGAAACGTGCAGTGTGAAAGAGACTTGTGTGAGAGAGATGTGCTGTGTGACAGGGAGACGTGTTGAGTGTGTGAGACATGCAGTGTGAGAGAGACTCGTGCATTGTGAAAGAGATCTGTTGTGTGTGAGAGACGTGCAGTGTGTGAGAGACGTGCAGTGTGTGAGAAATGTGCAGTGTGTGTTAGAGATGTGTGTGAGAGACATGCAGTGTGTGTGAGAGACATGCAGTGTGTGAGAGAGACGTGCAGTGTGAAAGAGACCTGTTGTGTGTGAGAGACATGCAGTGTGTGTGTGAGACGTGCAGTGTGAGAGAGACACGTGCAGTGTGAAAGAGACCTGTTGTGTGTGAGAGACATGCAGTGTGTGTGTGAGACGTGCAGTGTGAGAGAGACACGTGCAGTGTGAAAGAGATCTGTTGTGTGTGAGAGATGTGCAGTGTGTGAGAGACGTGTGTGAGAGAGACGTCCAGTGTGTTAGAGATGTGTGTGAGAGATGTGCAGTTTGAGAGAGACATGCAGTGTGTGAGAGACATGCAGTGTGTTAGAGACGTGCAGTGTGTGAGAGAGACGTGCTGTTTACTGCTTAATCAACATGACAGTTGAGTTGAATTTAACAGTGATGACTGGCTGTATATTTTTACAGTGATGACAATGATTACAGGCCACAGAGTGACCACAGCTGGGGTATGGTCTGTGCAGGTGAGCAGGGGTGTGGAATGTCTGCAGTTGAGCAGGGGTGTGGTCTATCTGCAGGTGAGCAGGGGTGTGGTCTGTCTGCAGTTGAGCAGGGGTGTGGTCTGTCTGCAGGTGAGCAGGGGTGTGGTCCAAAACGGTTGGTTTGTCCATAGTTTCAGGATCTGGTCATATTAGTTAGGTCTAATTTGATTACTTTCTAAAGATATTATTTAGCCTGCTTCATAGATGTGGATTTGAATAACCTCTCAATGGGCAGGGTCCTTGGCTATATGAACAATCGTTCAGTACTGAGACGTTCCAGTACATTTCTGTTCAGGTGTGGCATGGACTGCACGTCGTCCCTATTCTGACAAACCCTATTTAGCAGACTCACAGCTTGCTAATTAGCTGATGAGCTGAATTAGTTGGTTTGAGAAGGGAAACATGGAAGTGTGCTGTGTTAGAGTGTCCCCGGGGGCTGGGGTGGGAATCACTCTGTTATCAGCGCAAAGCACTTTAATTATCACAGTTTTTTTTTCCTGACTATAAACACGAGTAGGACTCCATACGATGTACTGTTTGGAGTTGTTTTTTTCATGCAGTTTGTGGAGTTTTCTCTGTTTGTGAAGTTTGGTATTTGCACAGTCTGGTGGTGTTCTCTCTACTCGGTTTATTGGTATTTATACAGTTTAGTGATGTTTTCTCTATGCAGTTTGTGTTGGTTCCTCTAAACAGTTTGTTGGTGTTTACACAATTAGCTGGTATTCATTTTTCTGTGAATGTCAACTTCTTGGCCTGTCATGATTTTGTTGATTTAAAAAACAATAATCCAAAACACCTCTTGTCAATAATCACACAGTGCCTACATTTAAGATTAATATCCATTTGTGTTTCATTACTCATCTTCCTGACAGTTAGAGGTAAGAGGAGAATTCTCTCATGTGTAAGTGGGCTAAGGAAGGCACAAGTGTTAGGGACCAGAGTGTTAGGGACCAGGAAACCTGTCGTCATTGGTCAGGAGACCCATCATCATTGGTCAGGAGACTCAGGAGACAGATATATAATTGTGATTGAAAGTCATTGTAGTTCAAATTGGGCCTGTGAGTCCTGTGCGCTTGGGAAGAATCCAAGTTGTATGACAAATAATGTTAAGTATGCAAAAGACTAAACAAAGGTGTGTCCAGCATGCCGGAGGAGAATGTGATGGCCAGGTGTCCACATGTGATGAGGGTGTGATATTGACATGCCCACATGTGATGATATGATCGCGGTGCGATGGCAAAGTGTCCACGTGTGGGGGCCGATGTGATGATGAAGTGTCCGCACGTGATGTGGAGGTGAAGTGATCACATGTGATGGTGAAGTGATAGTGATGTGATGGTGAGGTGTGATGAGGGTGTGATATTGACATGTCCACATGTGATGGTGGTGTGATGGTGAGGTGTCCATATGTAATGGTGAAGTGATAGTGATGTGATGGTGAAGTAATAGTGATGTGATGGTGAAGTAACAGTGATGTGATGGTGAAGTAATAGTGATGTGATGGTGGCGTGTCCACATGTGATAGTGATGTGATGGTGATGTGGAAGTGAGGTGTCCACATTCGATGGTGAAGTAATAGTGATTTGATGGTGAAGTAATAGTGATGTGATGGTGAAGTAACAGTGATGTGATGGTGAAGTAATAGTGATGTGATGGTGAAGTAATAGTGATGTGATGGTGAAGTAACAGTGATGTGATGGTGAAGTAACAGTGATGTGATGGTGAAGTAATAGTGATGTGATGGTGAAGTAATAGTGATGTGATGGTGAGGTGTCTACATGTGATATAGACGTGATGGTGATGTGATGATGGTGTGGAAGTGAGGTGTCCACATTCGATGGTGAAGTAATAGTGATGTGATGGTGAAGTAACAGTGATGTGATGGTGAAGTAATAGTGATGTGATGGTGAAGTAATAGGGATGTGATGGTGAAGTAATAGGGATGTGATGGTGAAGTAACAGTGATGTGATGGTGAAGTAATAGTGATGTGATGGTGAAGTAACAGTGATGTGATGGTGAAGTAACAGTGATGTGATGGTGAAGTAATAGTGATGTGATGGTGAAGTAACAATGATGTGATGGTGAAGTAATAGTGATGTGATGGTGAAGTAATAGTGATGTGATGGTGAAGTAACAGTGATGTGATGGTGAAGTAACAGTGATGTGATGGTGAAGTAATAGTGATGTGATGGTGAAGTAACCGTGATGTGATGGTGAAGTAATAGGGATGTGATGGTGAGATGTCCACATGTGATGGTGAAGTAACAGTGATGTGATGGTGAAGTAATAGTGATGTGATGGTGAAGTAACAGTGATGTGATGGTGAAGTAATAGTGATGTGATGGTGAAGTAATAGTGATGTGATGGTGAAGTAACAGTGATGTGATGGAGAAGTAATAGTGATGTGATGGTGAAGTAACAGTGATGTGATGGTGAAGTAATAGTGATGTGATGGTGAAGTAACAGTGATGTGATGGTGAGGTGTCCACATGTGATGGTGAAGTAACAGTGATGTGATGGTGAAGTAATAGTGGTGTGATGGTGAAGTAACAGTGATGTGATGGTGAAGTAATAGTGATGTGATGGTGAGGTGTCTACATGTGATTGAGACATGATGGTGATGTGTTGATGATGTGTCCACATGTGATGGTGAAGTAACAGTGATGTGATGGTGAAGTAACAGTGATGTGATGGTGAGGTGTCTACATGTGATGGAGATGTGATGGTGATGTGTTGATGATGTGTCCACATGTAATGGCGATATGATGGTGAGGCATCCACATTTGGTGATGGTGTGATAATGAAGTGTCCACATGTGATGGTGATGTGATGTCGATGTGAAGAGAGGGAGGTGTGTGTGGTAGATGATAGGAGAGGGAGGTGTGTGTGTGGTAGATGATAGGAGAGGGAGGTGTGTGTGTGTGGTAGATGATAGGAGAGGGAGGTGTGTGTGGTAGATGATAGGAGAGGGAGGTGTGTGTGTGGTAGATGATAGGAGAGGGAGGTGTGTGGTAGATGATAGGAGAGGGAGGTGTGTGTGTGGTAGATGATAGGAGAGGGAGGTGTGTGTGTGGTAGATGATAGGAGAGGGAGGTGTGTGTGGTAGATGATAGGAGAGGGAGGTGTGTGTGTGTGGTAGATGATAGGAGAGGGAGGTGTGTGTGGTAGATGATAGGAGAGGGAGGTGTGTGTGTGGTAGATGATAGGAGAGGGAGGTGTGTGGTAGATGATAGGAGAGGGAGGTGTGTGTGTGGTAGATGATAGGAGAGGGAGGTGTGTGTGTGGTAGATGATAGGAGAGGGAGGTGTGTGTGTGTGGTAGATGATAGGAGAGGGAGGTGTGTGTGTGTGGTAGATGATAGGAGAGGGAGGTGTGTGTGGTAGATGATAGGAGAGGGAGGTGTGTGTGTGGTAGATGATAGGAGAGGGAGGTGTGTGTGTGGTAGATGATAGGAGAGGGAGGTGTGTGTGGTAGATGATAGGAGAGGGAGGTGTGTGTGTGGAGATGATAGGAGAGGGAGGTGTGTGTGGTAGATGATAGGAGAGGGAGGTGTGTGTGTGGTAGATGATAGGAGAGGGAGGTGTGTGTGGTAGATGATAGGAGAGGGAGGTGTGTGTGTGGAGATGATAGGAGAGGGAGGTGTGTGTGGTAGATGATAGGAGAGGGAGGTGTGTGTGTGTGTGGTAGATGATAGGAGAGGGAGGTGTGTGTGTGTGGTAGATGATAGGAGAGGGAGGTGTGTGTGGTAGATGATAGGAGAGGGAGGTGTGTGTGTGGTAGATGATAGGAGAGGGAGGGTGTGTGGTAGATGATAGGAGAGGGAGGTGTGTGTGGTAGATGATAGGAGAGGGAGGTGTGTGTGTGGTAGATGATAGGAGAGGGAGGTGTGTGTGTGGTAGATGATAGGAGAGGGAGGTGTGTGTGGTAGATGATAGGAGAGGGAGGTGTGTGGTAGATGATAGGAGAGGGAGGTGTGTGTGTGGTAGATGATAGGAGAGGGAGGTGTGTGTGTGTGGTAGATGATAGGAGAGGGAGGTGTGTGTGGTAGATGATAGGAGAGGGAGGTGTGTGTGGTAGATGATAGGAGAGGGAGGTGTGTGTGTGGTAGATGATAGGAGAGGGAGGTGTGTGTGTGGTAGATGATAGGAGAGGGAGGTGTGTGTGGTAGATGATAGGAGAGGGAGGTGTGTGTGGTAGATGATAGGAGAGGGAGGTGTGTGTGTGGTAGATGATAGGAGAGGGAGGTGTGTGTGGTAGATGATAGGAGAGGGAGGTGTGTGTGGTAGATGATAGGAGAGGGAGGTGTGTGTGTGGTAGATGATAGGAGAGGGAGGTGTGTGTGTGTGGTAGATGATAGGAGAGGGAGGTGTGTGTGGTAGATGATAGGAGAGGGAGGTGTGTGTGTGTGGTAGATGATAGGAGAGGGAGGTGTGTGTGTGGTAGATGATAGGAGAGGGAGGTGTGTGTGGTAGATGATAGGAGAGGGAGGTGTGTGTGGTAGATGATAGGAGAGGGAGGTGTGTGTGGGTAGATGATAGGAGAGGGAGGTGTGTGTGTGGTAGATGATAGGAGAGGGAGGTGTGTGTGTGGTAGATGATAGGAGAGGGAGGTGGTGTGTGGTAGATGATAGGAGAGGGAGGTGTGTGTGGTAGATGATAGGAGAGGGAGGTGTGTGTGTGGTAGATGATAGGAGAGGGAGGTGTGTGTGGTAGATGATAGGAGAGGGAGGTGTGTGTGTGGTAGATGATAGGAGAGGGAGGTGTGTTGTGTGGTAGATGATAGGAGAGGGGAGGTGTGTGTGGTAGATGATAGGAGAGGGAGGTGTGTGTGTGGTTGATGATAGGAGAGGGAGGTGGTGTGTGTGGTAGATGATGGAGAGGGAGGTGTGTGTGGTAGATGATAGGAGAGGGAGGTGGTGTGTGGTAGATGATAGGAGAGGGAGGTGTGTGTGGTAGATGATAGGAGAGGGGTGGTGTGTGTGGTGATGATAGGAGTGGAGGTGTGGTGTGTGGTAGATGATAGGAGAGGGAGGTGTGTGTGGTAGATGATAGGAGACGGAGGTGTGTGTGGTAGATGAGGAGAGGGAGGTGTGTGTGTGGTAGATGATAGGAGAGGGAGGTGTGTGTGTGGTAGATGATAGGAGAGGGAGGTGGGTGTGGTGTGGTAGATGATAGGAGAGGGAGGTGTGTGTGGTAGATGATAGGAGAGGGAGGTGTGTGTGGTAGATGATAGGAGAGGGAGGTGTGTGTGGTAGATGATAGGAGAGGGAGGTGTGTGTGTGTGGTAGATGATAGGAGAGGGAGGGTGTGTGTGGTAGATGATAGGAGAGGGAGGTGTGTGTGGTAGATGATAGGAGAGGGAGGTGTGTGTGGTAGATGATAGGAGAGGGAGGTGTGTGTGTGGTAGATGATAGGAGAGGGAGGTGTGTGTGTGGTAGATGATAGGAGAGGGAGGTGTGTGTGGTAGATGATAGGAGAGGGAGGTGTGTGTGTGGTAGATGATAGGAGAGGGAGGTGTGTGTGTGTGGTAGATGATAGGAGAGGGAGGTGTGTGTGGTAGATGATAGGAGAGGGAGGTGTGTGTGTGTGGTAGATGATAGGAGAGGAGGTGTGTGTGTGTGGTAGATGATAGGAGAGGGAGGTGTGTGTGGTAGATGATAGGAGAGGGAGGTGTGTGTGGTAGATGAGGAGGGAGGTGTGTGTGTGGTAGATGATAGGAGAGGGAGTGTGTGGTAGGAGGTGTGTGGTGGTAGATGATAGGAGACGGAGGTGTGTGTGTGGTAGATGATAGGAGAGGGAGGTGTGTGTGGTAGATGATAGGAGAGGGAGGTGTGTGTGGTAGATGATAGGAGAGGGAGGTGTGTGTGGTAGATGATAGGAGAGGGAGGTGTGTGTGGTAGATGATAGGAGAGGGAGGTGTGTGTGGTAGATGATAGGAGAGGGAGGTGTGTGTGGTAGATGATAGGAGAGGGAGGTGTGTGTGTGGTAGATGATAGGAGAGGGAGGTGTGTGTGTGGTAGATGATAGGAGAGGGAGGTGTGTGTGTGTGGTAGATGATAGGAGAGGGAGGTGTGTGTGTGTGGTAGATGATAGGAGAGGGAGGTGTGTGTGGTAGATGATAGGAGAGGGAGGTGTGTGTGTGGATGATAGGAGAGGGAGGTGTGTGTGTGGTAGATGATAGGAGAGGGAGGTGTGTGTGGTGGTAGATGATAGGAGAGGGAGGTGTGTGTGTGGTAGATGATAGGAGAGGGAGGTGTGTGTGTGTGGTAGATGATAGGAGAGGGAGGTGTGTGTGTGGTAGATGATAGGAGAGGGAGGTGTGTGTGGTAGATGATAGGAGAGGGAGGTGTGTGTGTGGTAGATGATAGGAGAGGGAGGTGTGTGTGTGGTAGATGATAGGAGAGGGAGGTGTGTGTGGTAGATGATAGGAGAGGGAGGTGTGTGTGTGTGGTAGATGATAGGAGACGGAGGTGTGTGTGTGGGAGAGAGGGTGTGGTAGATGATAGGAGAGGGAGGTGTGTGTGGTAGATGATAGGAGAGGGAGGTGTGTGTGGTAGATGATAGGAGAGGGAGGTGTGTGTGTGGTAGATGATAGGAGAGGGAGGTGTGTGTGGTAGATGATAGGAGAGGGAGGTGTGTGTGGTAGATGATAGGAGAGGGAGGTGTGTGTGGTAGATGATAGGAGAGGGAGGTGTGTGTGTGGTAGATGATAGGAGAGGGAGGTGTGTGTGTGGTAGATGATAGGAGAGGGAGGTGTGTGTGTGGTAGATGATAGGAGAGGGAGGTGTGTGTG
>NC_135224.1:1481617-1484117 GCF_052324685.1 Brachyhypopomus gauderio
AGCTACAGAACAAACCCCAACACAGCTAGTATAACAGCACAGCTGCAGAACACACCCCAACACAGCTAGGATAACACCACAGCTGCAGAACAAACCCCAACACAGCTAGGATAACACCACAGCTGCAGAACAAACCCCAACACAGCTAGGATAACACCACAGCTGCAGAACAAACCCCAACACAGCTAGTATAACACCACAGCTACAGAACAAACCCCAACACAGCTAGGATAACACCAAAGCTACATAACATACCCCAACACAGCTAGGATAACACCACAGCTACAGAACAAACCCCAACACAGCTAGGATAACACCACAGCTACAGAACAAACCCCAACACAGCTAGGATACCACCACAGCTGCAGAACAAACCCCAACACAGCTAGGATAACACCACAGCTGCAGAACAAACCCCAACACAGCTAGGATAACACCACAGCTACAGAACAAACCCCAACACAGCTAGGATACCACCACAGCTGCAGAACAAACCCCAACACAGCTAGGATAACACCACAGCTGCAGAACAAACCCCAACACAGCTAGGATAACACCACAGCTGCAGAACAAACCCCAACACAGCTAGGATAACACCACAGCTACAGAACACACCCCAACACAGCTAGGATACCACCACAGCTGCAGAACAAACCTCAACACAGCTAGGATAACACCATAGCTGCAGACCAAACACAAACGAATGTTACACAAACCTGGGCAGACAAAAAACTAAAAAAACTAGGCAAAACAAAACATTACCAGCAAACATGACCTGAAAACATGGGGATTAAATACACTAATAAAGTGTAAATAAAGACTAATTAGGAACTAAACTGGAAACAGGTGGATACAAAAACGAGGCACAGAGAACTAAGCTAGGAGGCGTGACAACTGAAAGCAAAGCAACAAGCACATGGTGAATAAACACAGACATGACCGGCTGCTGGAGAAGGGGCCATGTGGGGCATGTTCTCACTGTGGTCTTGGACTCTACATGTGAAAAGCTGTGAAAATATGTGTGGTAAAAAGTGCTATATAAATAAATTTGACTTGATTAGTAGTAACTCTGTGCCAATCTAGTATCTGTGATTGTTTTTCTGTAGTAGCTGTGATTATTGATCTGTAATAGATGCCTATATAGATTAGATTATTTTAGCATCTACCCAAATGATCAAAATAGCAAGACGATATGTAGGCCTAATGCTAAAGACAACGAAGAATAGTGACTGTAAAATGCAAATGGTAAATGTGACCAGAGACCTAGATGATTTAATCCAAGTTAAAACAGTGACCATAGACCAGAGACCTAAATTAATACAGTCCCTGATGAAACATACAATAGACCAGAGAAACACACACCACAGCTCAGCACAGATTCTAAACAAACAGCACCTGGGATGTCTGTATACCACACTACATGTCTGTATATACGTATTAATGTCTGTATGGGAAGCAGACATGTTGCAGTCTAGTTCAAAGTGGAGCTACTGATACTGTAGTGCACAGTAAGGTCTCTCTAGTCTAGTACTGTAGTACACTGTCAGGTCTCTCTAGTCTGGTACTGTAGTGGACAGTCAGGTCTCTCTAGTCTGGTACTGTAGTGCACTGTCAGGTCTCTCTAGTCTGGTACTGTAGTACACTGTCAGGTCACTCTAGTCTGGTTCTGTAGTGCACAGTCAGGTCACTCTAGTCTGGTACTGTAGTGCACAGTTATGTCTCTCTAGTCTGCTACTGTAGTGCACAGTCAGGTCTCTCTAGTCTGGTACTGTAGTGCACTGTCAGGTCTCTAGTCTGGTAGGGTTAGGGTTACGTGTGTGATCAACTGTGTAGTGGTTTGTAGTGATTATGAGTTTGTGCTAAACTACAACTTTGACTTTGTTGATCTGTAGTTAGAATGATGATACTAATATGTAGTAAATGTGGCTAAATGATCACCTGTAGTTTCTGACTGTTAACTATGACTGTAGTTGAGAAAAGCCACAGATCCAGAATGCACCCAAACAGCTAAAAAACAAACCGAGGAACCAGAAACCTGACCCGCTTCTCTATACTTTTCTGTCATCTTTGGTAGCTTCAAACCATCTTTCTTTGAAACCCTTGGGGTCAATAAATGTTGTTTTTATTTAATTCTATATTTTATTTTATTCCTCATCAGGGACTGTACAGTACATGGAGTTATATGAGAGTACACACACGACAAACAGCCACACAGGCCCTTAAAGGACAGATCTTTATAATTGGCACGGATGTTGTAAGGTACATCAGACCTTCAGATGTCGATATCATTAGAGGGCAACACAGCAACTGTCTCAGTGAAGACTCTCAGACTTTTAGATATTCAAATGAAATCAAAGCAGTCTTTTAATTGTGTGGGGGAGGGGCGAGCGCTGGGGGAAGGGAGGGTGCTGGGGGGAGGGGCGAGTGATGGGGGAGGGGAGGGTGCTGGGGGAGGGGCGAGCGATGGGGGAGGGGCGAGCGCTGGGGGGAGGGGGTGAGC
>NC_135224.1:1489117-1521617 GCF_052324685.1 Brachyhypopomus gauderio
TGGTAACGGGGCGTGTTAGATGGTAACGGGGCGTGTTAGATGGTAACGGGGCGTGTTAGTTGGTAACTGGGTGTGTTAGATGGTAACTGGGAGTGTTAGATGGTAACGGGGAGTGTTAGATGGTAACTGGGTGTGCATTAGATGGTAACTGGGTGTGTTAGATGGTAACGGGGCGTGTTAGATGGTAACGGGGCGTGTTAGATGGTAACTGGGCGTGTTAGATGGTAACGGGGCGTGTTAGTTGGTAACTGGGTGTGTTAGATGGTAACGGGGTGTGTTAGATGGTAACTGGGTGTGTTAGATGGTAACGGGGCGTGTTAGTTGGTAACTGGGTGTGTTAGATGGTAACGGGGCGTGTTAGATGGTATTGGGGCGTGTTAGATGGTAACGGGGTGTGTTAGATGGTAACGGGGCGTGTTAGATGGTAACGGGGCATGTTAGATGGTAACGGGGCGTGTTAGTTGGTAACTGGGTGTGTTAGATGGTAACTGGGAGTGTTAGATGGTAACGGGGAGTGTTAGATGGTAACTGGGTGTGCATTAGATGGTAACTGGGTGTGTTAGATGGTAACGGGGCGTGTTAGATGGTAACGGGGCGTGTTAGATGGTAACTGGGCGTGTTAGATGGTAACGGGGCGTGTTAGTTGGTAACTGGGTGTGTTAGATGGTAACGGGGTGTGTTAGATGGTAACTGGGTGTGTTAGATGGTAACGGGGCGTGTTAGTTGGTAACTGGGTGTGTTAGATGGTAACGGGGCGTGTTAGATGGTAAAACTATCCCAGGCCCACAGGGATAATCTCTGGACATTTTGTCAGCATTCATTCATTTATCTGCTAATCACTGGGAGGTTTTTGTCCTTGTAGGACCTGGTGTTGTCTTCTACTGCATCCTGTTTATGGCTGTGACAGAACAATTTCCCTCAAGGATCCATAAAGGACTATGTCTGTCTGTCTCACTGTCTCTCTGCCTGTCTGTCTGTCTGTCTGTCTCACTGTCTCTCTGCCTGTCTGTCTGTCTGATCTATTAACCAAACATTGATTAATCATAAATCGGAACACATCCATTGTGGAAGGTTATATGAAACATGATTTTCATTTAATGACTGAGACTATGCACAGTCCAGACAGGTTAGGGGACTGTGGGGAAGGGTTAGGGATTAGGGGACTATAGGAGGGGTTAAGGGTTAGGGGACTATGTGGAGTGGAGAAGGTACTGTGGGGAGGGGTTAGGGGTTAGGGGACTGTACGAGGTATTAGGGGACTGTGGGGAGGGGTTAAGGCTGGATTATACTTTCACGAGTGACTAGCACGCAACTCCGCACACCTCAAGTGAACCTGCACGAACGGCGGAGGCGTTTATACTAGCCACGTCACATTCTTTGCAGTGTTGTCCGTAACGATATGAGGTAGTATAAAGAAACACCCCTCAAAACAGGGGAATGAACACTTACCTGACGAATGTTTATGTTGCTTTGTGTTTCAGGTTTGAAAAGTGCTGGAATTTAGGCTAAAGTGAAATTGAAAATGCTTGAAATTGTAATTACTTCATTTCAAAACAAATAGCTCTCTGACTGAACAATTCTCTTGTATTACATTAACAAATACGAGCCTCTTGTAATTCCAGGATGAAACATGAGAGAACGTGAAGACGTTAAGATTGGGCATTTTGAAAATAAACAACCATTAAATAATGTGATAAAAAAGCAAATTATTTCGAATCATTTCGAGTATATGTATAAATATTTAACTTAATTAAGTTTAAGGTGCTGGGAAATATTGAAATGGACCTTGAAAGTGACGTACAAGTACTTTAATTCCACCCTTTAAAGGTGTATGAACCCTGCAAACATGAATTTGTTGACTTTGTTTTGTGAGAGAGTGAGAGGGTTTGTGTGTGTGTGAGAGAGTGAGAGGGTTTGTGTGTGAGAGAGAGTGAGAGGGCATGTATGTGTAAGAGAGTGAGTGAGTGAGTGAGTGAGTGAGTGAGTGAGTGAGTGAGTGAGTGAGTGAGTGAGTGAGTGAGTGAGTGTGTGTGTGTGTGTGTGTGTGTGTGTGTCTTAGAGAGAGCGTAAGCTATAATGTTAGTCTGTGCTAATTGGCCCTCCTACAGGAGATCAGGCAGAGAGAGAGAGAGAGAGAGAGAGAGAGAGAGAGTCTAGAAGATAATTTGCTACTAAAATGACAGGTAGAGCATTCACTGTCAATGTCAGCAGTGTGTGTGTGTGTGTGTGAGAGTGTGTGAGTGTGTGTGTGTGTGTGTGTGTGTGTGTGTGTGTGTGTGTGCGCGAGTGTGTGAGTGTGTGTGTGTGTGTGTGTGTGTGTGTGTCCTTCTCCTGGCTGGTTGCCCATGAGTTGTGGCTCACTGCCAGATGTTTTTGTCAGTCTCTCTCACACACTCACATTCACGCTAACTGTGTATGTATCTGATGTATTGTAGGTTAATCCCACTGTAAGATTCTTTTGAAGCAGCCTGAACTGGGATTATCAGACAGTGGAGGAATAGTGTAATGTGGTGTAAATAGTGTGATAGGAGTGATGGTGTAAATAGTGTGATAGGAGTGATGGTAAGAGGAGTGTGAGGGAGTGATAGTGTAAATAGTGTGATAGGAGTGATGGTGAGAGGAGTGTGAGGGGAGTGATGGTGTAAATAGTGTGATAGGAGTGATGGTGAGAGGAGTGTGAGGGGAGTGATTGTGTAAATAGTGTGATAGGAGTGATGGTGAGAGGAGTGTGAGGGGAGTGATTGTGTAAATAGTGTGATAGGAGTGATGGTGAGAGGAGTGTGAGGGGAGTGATGGTGTAAATAGTGTGATAGGAGTGATGGTAAGAGGAGTGTGAGGGGAGTGATGGTGTAAATAGTGTGATAGGAGTGATGGTGAGAGGAGTGTGAGGGGAGTGATGGTGTAAATAGTGTGATAGGAGTGATGGTGAGAGGTGTGTGAGGGGAGTTATGGTGTAAATAGTGTGATAGGAGTGATGGTAAGAGGAGTGTGAGGGAGTGATAGTGTAAATAGTGTGATAGGAGTGATGGTGAGAGGAGTGTGAGGGGAGTGATGGTGTAAATAGTGTGATAGGAGTGATGGTAAGAGGAGTGTGAGGGGAGTGATTGTGTAAATAGTGTGATAGGAGTGATGGTAAGAGGAGTGTGAGGGGAGTGATGGTGTAAATAGTGTGATAGGAGTGATGGTGAGAGGAGTGTGAGGGGAGTGATGGTGTAAATAGTCTGATAGGAGTGATGGTGAGAGGAGTGTGAGGGGAGTGATGGTGTAAATAGTGTGATAGGAGTGATGGTGAGAGGAGTGTGATAGGAGTGATGGTGTAAATAGTGTGATAGGAGTGATGGTGAGAGGAGTGTGAGGGGAGTGATGGTGTAAATAGTGTGATAGGAGTGATGGTGAGAGGAGTGTGAGGGGGTGATGGTGTAAATAGTGTGATAGGAGTGATGGTGAGAGGAGTGTGAGGGGAGTGATTGTGTAAATAGTGTGATAGGAGTGATAATAATAATAATAATAATCTTTATTTGTATAGCACCTTTCATACATACATGTAACTCAAAGTGCTTACCAAAGTGATGGTAAGAGGAGTGTGAGGGGAGTGATTGTGTAAATAGTGTGATAGGAGTGATGGTGAGAGGAGTGTGAGGGGGGTGATGGTGTAAATAGTGTGATAGGAGTGATGGTGAGAGGAGTGTGAGGGGAGTGATGGTGTAAATAGTGTGAGGAACACACTTTGTGTGTGACAAGTGTGCAGGTCTCAGGGTGTGACTTCCATTCTCCAATGGGTTAGCTTGTGTTGTGGGTTCTGTTTGATCACTATGAGAATTAGAGCTGGAGTGAGTAACGTGTGTGTGGCTATTACAGATGTGTATCTTACTATTATAAGAAGTGTGTGTGTGTGTGTGTGTGTGTGTGTGTGTGTGTGTGTGTGTGTGTGTGTGTGTGTGTGTGTGTGTGTGTGTGACTTTTATAGATGTGTGTGTACATAAAAGGACACAGAATGCTGTGAGCAGCAATAAGGTGAAAATAAAGAAATGTGGATAGTTGATCTGAAAGCAGTTTATTTGATCTGAAAGCAGTTTAATTGATTTGATGTGATTAGTGCTCACAGCTGGTCCCCAGAAATGACACCACGCCCTCCACCACCCACAGGTTGCCAGGTGATGTTTAAACCAATCAAGCAATGTGTCCTGAACCTCTTCCTAGGTGGGCCAATCAGGTATCGATTGCAACCCAAGATAAGGAAGCAGAAATGCTAATAAATAATCCTGCTGGATGGTGCGTGAAATAGATTTCAAAGCATTTCAGCATAAGTAAAAAAAACGATTCTGACAGCTGTTAGTGTGCTGGGGAGATGAGAGTGGACACACACACACACACACACACACACACACACACACACACACACACACAAAGGGTTTCCACAGACCTGGGTTGTGTGTGGGCTTATTAGTGGGCTGAATATGATTGCTAACCCTAACCCAAGGTGGTCCAGTGATCTGCTCACAGTGGCTGAGTGAACGAGGTCTCAGTCCAGCTGTGTCTACACCTCTGTCTGTCTACCACTCCTTCATCCTTCCTTCCATCCTTTCATTCCTGTCTCTCTTGTACCTTCTTCATCTTTATCCCTGCACTAATCATCTCTCCCCCCCGTGTGTCTCTCTGTCGTGTGTGTGTGTGACTCTGAGAAGCTGCTTTGATTTGGTCTCTCAGGTTGATCAGAACTCCTGTATGGAGCCGTCATTGTCATTTGCGGGCTGACCATGTACTTTTCTGTGAGATAAAAGAAGCTCCACTTGAATCTGTAGATATTTCTGAGGAGACGTGTCTGAACTGATGGATGTGTAGCTGAAGGTGTAGCAGCACCGCCACCCATACACACCACGTGTCCCCAGTGCAGGGCACATTTAATGTGCTACATCTCTAATTCATAAACTGGGGGGTGGGGTGCGGGGCGAGGCGTATGGGCAGAGTTGCTGTAACCAGGAGGTCATAGCAGCGTTTCCTCCGCATGGCAGGAACCTCAGTCATTTGTTTTCAGAGAAATTCTGCATTCCTTCAGGCAGGAGATGAAAAATTGACAATGTGAATCATCCATCAAGCAGCACTCTCCTTCTCTTGCTATTTCCTACTCTTTCTTTCTTTTACTCCCTCTATCCCTCCCTTTCTCTATTTCACCCTCACTCAGTGATGGGTAAGTACATTTAATGTGTAATTACATTGAATGGTTTAATATGTGTGGGGCGGAGCGTCTGTGTTAGTGCAGGACTGAACTCTACCCCCACACCACTGGATCGGGAGGTGTGTGAGGGTGAATGTGAGGGTGAATGTGTGAGGGTGTGAGGGTGAATGTGAGGATGAATGTGAGTGTAAACATGTGAGGGTGAATGTGTGAGGGTGTGAGGTTGCATATGGGTATGTGTGAGGGTGAACGTGAGGGTGAATGTGGGTGTGGTAGGGTGAATGTGGGTGTGGGAGGGTGAATGTGGATGTGTGAGAGTGAATATGAGTGTGAGAGAGAATGTATGTGCATGAGGGTGAATGTGAGTGTGTGAGAGTGAATGTGAGTGTGAGAGTGAATGTGGGTGTGTGAGAGTGAATGTGGGTGTTTGAGGGTGAATGTGAGTGTGAGAGTGAATGTGGGTGTGTGGGTGAATGTGGGTGTGTGAGGGTCAATGTGAGTGTTAGAGTGAATGTGAGGGTGAATGTGGGTGTGTAAGTTTGAATGTGGGTGTGGGAGGGTGAATGTGGATTTGTGAGGGTGAATGTGGATGTGCGAGGGTGAATAAGAGTGTGAGAGAGAATGTATGTGCACGAGGGTGAATGTGAGTGTGTGAGTGAATGTGAGTGTGTGAGGGTGAATGTGAGTGTGAGTGAATGTGGGTGTGTGAGGGTGAGTGTGAGTGAATGTGGGTGTGTGAGGGTGCATATGGGTATGTGTGAGGATGAACGTGAGGGTGAATGTGTGAGTGTGTGAGGGTGAATATGGGTGTGTGAGAGTGAATGTGGTGTGTGAGGGTGAATGTGGGTGTATGAGGGTGAATGTGAGTGTGAGAGTGAATGTGGGTGTGTGAGGGTGCATATGGGTATGTGTGAGGGTGAACGTGAGGGTGAGTGTGTGAGGGTGAATGTGGGTGTGTGAGTTTGAATGTCGGTGTGGGAGGGTGAATGTGGGTGTGTGAGGGTGGAAATGAGCGTGAGAAAGAATGTATGTGCATGAGGGTGAATGTGAGTGTGAGAGTGAATGTGGGTGTGTGAGAGTGAATGTGAGTGTGAGAGTGAATGTGGGTGTGTGAGGGTGAAAGTGAGTGTGAGAGTGAATGTAGGTATGTGAGGGTGAGTGTGAGAGTGAATGTGGGTGGGTGAGGGCGTGAGTGTGCATATAGGTATGTGTGAGGGTGAATGTGGGTGTGTGAGGGTGAATGTGGATGTGTGAGGGTGAATGTGGATGTGTGAGGGTGAATATGAGTGTGAGAGAATGTATGTGCATGAGGGTGAATGTGAGAGTGAATGTGGGTGTGTGAGGGTGAATGTGGGTGTATGAGGCTGAATGTGAGTGTGAGAGTGAATGTGGGTGTGTGAGGGTGAATGTGGGTGTGTGAGGGTGAATGTGAGTGCGTGAGGGTGAATGTGAGTGTGTGAGGGTGAATATGAGTGTGTTAGGGTGAATGTGAGTGTGTGAGGGTGAATGTGGGTGCGTGAGGGTGAATATGAGTGTGTGAGGGTGAATATGAGTGTGTGAGGGTGAATGTGGGTGTGTGAGGGTGAATGTTAGTGTGTGAGGGTGAATGTGAGGGTGTGTGGGGGTGTGAGAGTGAATGTTGGTGTGTGAGGGTGAATGTGAGGGTGTGTGGGGGTGTGAGAGTGAATGTTAGTGTGTGAGGGTGAATGTGGGTGTGTGAGGGTGAATGTGAGAGTGAATGTGAGGATGTGAGGGTGTGAGGGTGAATGTTAGTGTGTGAGGGTGAATGTGAGGGTGTGTGGAGGTGTGAGAGTGAATGTTAGTGTGTGAGGGTGAATGTGAGGATGTGTGGGGGTGTGAGGGTGAATGTAGCTAACTCCACTCAGACACACTCCTAAGAGATCAGAGTGTTTCAGTGTCTGCACTTCTGTCTCTCTGCGGTTCTCTCTGGTGTTTAAGTGCAGGTCAGAGCAGCCTGACCGTTACCAACTCTGTGTGAATCATTTGGTCTCTTTGTCCCTACCTGCACTCCTACATCCACCCACCACTGGTCTGGCGCCCCCTGGGGGACATACAGAAACCTAACCACACAAAACCCTTATAGACCAAGAATCAAGTTCAAACTATTTAAACCTGTTTGAAAAAGGTTGCTACTTCAGTGTCATAAACATGTAATTATGCACTTATAGCCTGTAATTGTTTACCTACAGTCTGTAATTATACACTTATAGCCTGTAATTGTTTACCTACAGTCTGTAATTATACACTTATAGTCTGTAATTGTACATCTATAGTCTGTAATTATATTGTAAATGTAATGTAAACATGTCATATTTGTCAATTGTGATTTTCCCCCCAATTGAAATTTGTCCTCTACATTTACCCATCTGTGCAGTGAAAACACACACACACACACACACACACACACACACACACACACACACACACACACACACACACTAGTGATCACTAAGGAGTTGTGGTGCACACATGGGAATATTTATAATTATACACGTATAATCTGTAATTATACACTTATAGTCTGTAACTATATAGCTGAAGTCTGTAGTTATACACATACAGTCTGTAATTATACACATATAGTCTGTAATTGTACGTATATCGTCTATAATTATACACATATAGTCTGTAATTGTACGTATATCGTCTATAATTATACACATATAGTCTGTAATTGTACGTATATCGTCTATAATTATACACGTATAGTTTGTATATTTTCATGTCCTGTGTGACTTTGACCAACTACTGGTTACTTGTTATTTTTCATTGTCACTCTCAACCGTCGGTTCAAAACATCGTCTGTTTAAGTCCTTCAGACATCTTGACTTTCTGATGGCAGAATCAGAGCTATGGAGGGAAGGAAAGAGGTGGAGAGAGCAAACAAGATGGAGAGTGAGAGGGCAAGCAAGAGACAGAGGAAGAGTGAGGGGTCAAGAGAGCCAGAGAGAGATGGAGGGAGGGTGATAGCTTAAAAGGAACAGTAATAGATAGACAGAAATAGAGTGAGAGAGTGAGGGGGAGAGAGAGAGAGAGAGCACTTACTCCTGATAAGCCCAGTCAGGCCTCCACCTCAACAAAAATCAAAATGAGGTGTGAGTCTTTATAATCCAATCAGATATGATGTCTGTATTCTCTCAGCAGAAATGCTGAAGTCTTTCAATAAAGAACATCTATGGTACTGCAGATAGGCCCTGTACCCTGTACCCTGTGTCCTGTACCCTGTGTCCTGTACCCTGTGCCCTGTGCCCTGTGTCCTGTACCCTGTGTCCTGTACCCTGTGCCCTGTGCCCTATACCCTGTGCCCTGCACCCTGTGCCCTATACCCTGTGCCCTGTGTCCTATACCCTATACCCTGTGCCCTGTACCCTATACCCTATACCCTGTGCCCCCACAGCATCTCCAGGGTTTTGGGGCTTTTAGTGAACTGGAGGGGGATGGGAAGATGATGGAATCAGGCTGATTTCACCAGCGCTGCTGCATTTATTAAAGTAACTTATGTGAGACATAAGAATGCTTAGAATTAACATTCATATTCCACACTGCATTCTTGTACCCTGGAGTCAAACCTGGTTGATCAGGTGTAATTACATTCAGTTTCATTTTCTGGAACCTACATCACCACTACAGAGTACTCTGTACCCACCCAGAACATTCCTCCCACACCTACACATATCTGTCCATCAATTCAGTTACCATGGAAATAAGCACATTTGACACCCGGTTTTAACATTACACAGTACAACACACACCAGTACAACACACACCAGTACAACACACACTAGTACACCACACACCAGTACAGCAAACACCAGTACAACACACACTAGTACAGCACACACCAGTACACCACACACCAGTACAGCAAACACCAGTACAGCACACACCAGTTCAACATACACCAGTACAACACACACCAGTACAGCACACACCAGTACAGCACACACCAGTACAACACACACCAGTACAGCACACACCAGTACAGCACACACCAGCACAACACACACCAGTACAGCACACACCAGTACAACACTCACCAGTACACCGCACACCAGTACACCACACACCAGTAGAGCACACACCAGTACAGCACACACCAGTACAACACTCACCAGTACACCACACACCAGTACACCACACACCAGTACAGCACACACCAGTACAACACACACCAGTACAGCACACACCAGTACAGCACACACCAGCACAACACACACCAGTACAGCACACACCAGTACAACACTCACCAGTACACCGCACACCAGTACACCACACACCAGTAGAGCACTCACCAGTACAACACACACCAGTACACCACACACCAGTACACCACACACCAGTACACCACACACCAGTACAACACACACCAGTACACCAGTCCATAGATCATTTCTAAGTGGTAGTACGTCTAAATGTAGTAAAAGGTTTACCTAACACACTAAAGACCTTTACTAATATACGTCTTATTTAATGTAGTAGAGGATTTAACTAACAGGATTTAACAAGCTTAAGAAGCTGTGTGGGTTGGTTGTTGTAATAACCAGTTCAGATATGTGAGTCTGGGACTGTTTACACATAAAGATGCTTCACGTCTGTATCTTCACATCTCTGGAACGGTGGAGTTGAATGAAGGTAGCGTGGTGCTGACGCTGAGCTCCTGTGGTCCAGGCTGGTCTGGAGCCCCAGACGTCCTACAGCTGGTGGGTCTGGGGACTTGGCCTCTCCACCCGTAGCATTTAGATCTGCTTTAAATATTTGATGTGTGCCTGAGGGTGTGGACTGAAGGTGTTATGACACTGTGACGGCGACGACTGCAGCAGCTGGAACAGAAAAACGCTCGTCAGAAACCAAATTATTCTGACTGAGATGTAATTAACAGCAACTTGAGAAATGACTTGAAAATCAAGTTTGACAACTGTGTTTTCACGGGCTGTCTTGAATAATAGGGAAAGTCAAGACAATTTGCGCTAAACAAAACAGAAAATATGAAGTGTGTGTTGGGGGTGCGTGAGGTGGGGGGGATGTGAGGTGGGGGGGCACATGTGAAGGAGAATGCCCTGCTGTGCTCCGTCTGTGGTGCAGAGGGCTGGTGTTTGATGTCTCTTACAGGGAAATGTTTCTCACGTGGGCGACGATTCTTGTCATTATTCTCTCACTGCTCTTTTGATGTTAGCAGCAGTGCTAGCTTTGACCTCACTGTTAAAACCCTCAGCTGTGTCTTTCCAGACCTGAGACGGTGCGTCACACTTCAGTTTGTGCCGCCTTGTTTCACACCAGCCTGATACCTGATATCTGCTCCAGCGCACCACTAACTTCTCAGCACAAACACGCTATCCTGCATGGGGCACTCCAAAACACAATGCTTACCTCTCCCTCCATCCTCCCTCCATTCATCCTTCCTCCCTCTGTTTTTTCTCCCTTCATCCTCTCTCTCTCCCTCTGTTCTCTCTCCTTCCATACTCTCTCCCTCCCTCTGTTCTCTCTCCCTCCATCCCCTCTCCCTCCATCCTCTCTCCCTCCATCCTTTCTTCCCCATCCTCCCTCCCTCCATCCTCTTTCCTTCCCTCTGTTCTCTCTCCGTCCCTCTCTCATTCTCCTCCACCAAACGTATTTCTTTTTCTTCCATGTGCTCCCCAGAGTGCCCAACACTGCCTGATTCTGTCTGCAGTCTCATTTACATTTAAAGTGCCTTCTGTCAGCTGGGAGGGCATCTCAAAGCCCTGTGCTCTGTAGTCTGATTTGAGTCTGACTGCATCTTTGTCCTTCAAAATCTGATCTGAGTGTAATATGCATCTCTAAGGCCTTCACAGTCTAATCTGAGTCTGACTGTATCTCTGAAGCCTTCAAGGTTTAGTGTCTCATTGCATGTCTTATACCATCATCGACTGTTCTGACTACATCTGTAAGACCTTTACAGTCTGATCTCAGTCTGACTGCATCTCTGATACCTTCATAGTCTGTTCTGACTGCATCTCTATGGCATTCACAGTCTGATATCAGTCTGACTGATTCTAAAAGGTGTTCATGGTCTGATCAGCAGCTGTGCTGATCTGACTGTATCCCACTGGTGTGCAAAATAACTGGGTAGAGGTAGCAGCTCTCGCCGACACATGTAGTAACTACAGCAACCCAGCAGTGACCCTTACACATGCAGTAACCATAGTAACACTGCAGCAACCATGACACATGTAGTAACCATAGCAACAGTGCAGTAACCCTGACAGTAGCACACACAGCAACAAATACACTGTGCCAAATACACTTGCTCCATGCCAACCCCTCACCCACCGCCGTGCCAGCGTCCTGCCCCCTAGTGGCCAACCTCTAGTTCTACATTTATAAAACCCTAGACCACAGCAACTAAATCAGATTAACCCTAGATTACAGAAACTACACAGATCAGACTCAGATTAACCCTAGACTACAGCAACTACACAGACTAGACTCAGATTAACCCTAGACTACAGCAACTACAAAGACCAGACTCAGATTAACCCTAACCATAGACTACAAAGAGCAGGCACAGATTTAAACCTAACCCTAGACTACAGTGACTACAAATACCAGACTAGTATTAAACCTAACTCTGGTTTACGATGACTACAATGACCAGACCCAGTATAAACCTAACTCTAGTCTACAAAGATCAAACCCAGATTAAACATAACTCTGGACTACAAAGACCAAACCAAGATTAAACATAACTCTAGACTACAAAGACCAAACCCAGATTAAAACTAACTCTAGTCTACAAAGACCAAACCCAGATTAAACATAACTCTAGACTACAAATACCAAACCCAGATTAAAACTAACTCTAGTCTACAAAGACCAAACCCAGATTAAAACTAACTCTAGTCTACAAAGACCAAACCCAGATTAAACATAACTCTAGACTACAAAGACCAAACCCAGATTAAAACTAACTCTAAACTACAAATACCAAACCCAGATTAAAACTAACTCTAAACTACAAATACCAAACCCAGATTAAAACATAACTCTAGACTACAAATACCAAACCCAGATTAAAACTAACTCTAGTCTACAAAGACCAAACCCAGATTAAAACTAACTCTAGTCTACAAAGACCAAACCCAGATTAAAACTAGAACTGGGCTAAGCACAACTGATCAAGTATATGGGTACATATATACATATAACCAGAACAGTCTGGTTTGTTGAGGAAGTCGATGTTTTGGAAATTCACCTGACAGGACATAATGTGTAACTCATAATACTCATATTCTCAATACTTAAAGCTGACTGGATCTCTTGTAGAAGATACAATGATCACATCCTGCAGTGGTGTGTGAGAAGTGGTGTGTGATTATGACTTTCAGGGCCTGTTTAGTGACTGCCGTAATCTGCCTGCACCATATCTCAAACAGTTCCACGGAACAGAGCCATGTAGCTCAGTTCTAGTGGGAGATCCTTGATGACACACCATAAATTAATCAATGAACAAATGAACTAGTAACCAAATCAAGACGCCGGGTCTGTTTCCCCTGTTCAAGCTCTCGACTGTCATCACACACTAGGCAAGCTCTTGCCTCAGACATAGACTTTTAATGTCAGTATAAGGCCGCTGTGTGAACCTTCTACTAGGTTTATCTGTGATTATTATTTTTGTTTATATCATTCACAGTGCACATTATTATCATTTTTTGTACACATGATGCACATGATGATGTCTGGTGTGGAGTAGAGGAGCACACCCTTTCTGAGTCCTGGTTCCTCTTGAGGTTCTTCCTCTCAGTCGGTGGTGGTGAGATCTTCCTCACCATTGTGGTCTCTGGCTGCATCAGACGTGTGTAAATCTGTATCATTAAATCAGCTGTAAATCAGCACTCTGTAAATAAACTTTGACTGATTGATTGATTTATGGGTCTGTCATGTCAGTCAAGATTAGTGTCAGTCTCAGGATTTGGGGGTTTTATGTAAAATGTTGACAGTTTATTGGTCAGACTGGTTGGTCACTCTTGAAATTTATTGGTCACTCTGGAGGGAGGAATAAGACCACCTGGGGGATGGGAGGGTGTTTAAAGAGAGAGAGAAGAGGGGGAGAGAGAAGAGAGGGAGAGAGAGAGAAAGAGAGAGAAGATAGTGATTACATCTGGGCTGATGTGATGAGTCCTTTGTGGTTGATTGGTCTGGACTGATGTGATGAGTCATCTCTGGTTGATTGGTCTAGACTGATGTGATGAGTCATCTCTGGTTGATTGATCTGTTGTATTTAATTACAAGCGCTGTAACAGTAAAGGAATGGGGTTAGTGAGATTAAAGCCATAATTAAAGAGTTTCCAGAATACCAGAGCAGAGCTGAACCTCTCAGATGGCCTCATTAGCATAGTGGTCATCTGGGAATATTCACTCCTGTTCCCAGAATGCCCTGCTCCTTTATGCTCCACCGCTCTCTCTCACTCCCTCCCTCTCTCTCTCTCTCTCTTTTACTCTCTTTCTCTCCCTGTTTCTCTCCCTCTCAAGCTCTCTTGCTCTTTCAGTGTTATACTATCCTTTATTCTGTATTAAACACTAACACTTCTCTCTCTCTTTGTATTAAACACTAACACTTCTCTCTCTGTATTAAACACTAACAGCTCTCTCTCTCTCTCTCTCTCTCTGTGTATTAAACACTAACACTTCTCTCTCTGTATTAAACACTAATGCTTCTCTCTGTATTAAACACTAATGCTCTTTTCTCATGCTCTCTCTCTCTCTCTCTCCCTCCCTCCCTCTATCTCTCTCTGTCTCCTCTCACAAATAAAGTCAATTATGGTTTTACAGCATGTGATTATTTTCCTGGTTGTGTAAGTTGTGTAAAGCCCTTTGATCCAGACTCTTATTTTAAATGTTTTATGAAACCTGCCTTGACAAGCAGGCAAATCAAAGCCAGCGTCTCTAGGCCCGCACCTCCAGCTCAGATAACAGGTCTTTGCTTTGATTTTAAACAGAAGCATCTAATCATGTTACATTTGCACATATTCATGTGTTTGAAGAGCAGACATTTGCATCCAATTGTGTTAAGTGCATTTTTGATTATAGAACAGGGACACGTAGACCAAGCAAGGCTTGCACTGATTCCAGTAATTGTTCACAGACCTAATGGTGAATCAGATGATTATTAGATGTCGTGTTTGGTGGACGGTGTTGTTTAGAGAAAAAAAAAATCATATTTTACAGATCAGCTCTCTCAGAGTTTAATTATTAATTAATGATTATTAACCCAGTCAATTTATATGTATTTTGGCCATAGAAATTAACATTTGACAAACTTGCAAGCTGGACAAATGGACACTGAGATTCTTCATTATCTTGTTTTCTGTTCAAAATGCAGTTGTTCAGAACCACAATCACTGTCATCTGTGAAGAGAATCTCCCTGCTTTGTTTATTCTCTCTTATTCTCTCTTATTCTCTCTCTCTCTCTCTCTCCATGTTTCTCTCTCTCTCTCTCTCTCTCTCTCTCTCTCTTTCTATGACACAGTTGAGCAGAAGGGAATCTTGGAGAAAGAGAGGGGTGTGAAGATTCTGGAGGCGGGGCTGAGTGATGTAAGTCAGGAGAAAGCACCTTCACCCTCCTCTTCCTCTTTCAGCTATGATGACATGAAGCTTTGCAACATGCAACACTGCAATATTCTGAGAGAATACAGTCCTACACCCACACTGTTCTACACCCACACAGTCCTACACCCACACAGTCCTACACCCACACAGTCCTACACCCACACTGTGCTACACCCACACTGTCCTACACCCACACTGTTCTACACCCACACAGTCCTACACCCACACTGTTCTACACCCACACAGTCCTACACCCACACAGTCCTACACCCACACTGTTCTACACCCACACAGTCCTACACCCACACTGGCCTACACCCACACAGTCCTACACCCACACAGTCCTACACCCACACTGTTCTACACCCACACAGTCCTACACCCACACTGGCCTACACCTACACTGGCCTACACCCACACAGTCCTACACCCACACAGTCCTACACCCACACTGTCCTACACCCACACTGTTCTACACCCACACAGTCCTACACCCACACTGGCCTACACCCACACTGTCCTACACTCACACTGTTCTACACCCACACTGTCCTACACCCACACTGGCCTACACCCACACTGGCCTACACCTACACTGGCCTACACCCACACAGTCCTACACCCACACAGTCCTACACCCACACTGTCCTACACTCACACTGTCCTACACCCACACAGTCCTACACCCACACAGTCCTACACCCACACTGTCCTACACTCAAACTGTTCTACACCCACACAGTCCTACACCCACACTGTTCTACACCCACACAGTCCTACACCCACACAGTCCTACACCCACACAGTCCTACACTCACACTGTTCTACACCCACACTGTCCTACACTCACACTGTTCTACACCCACACAGTCCTACACCCACACTGTCCTACACCCACACAGTCCTACACCCACACAGTCCTACACCCACAGTGTTTTACACCCACACTGTTCTACACCCACACAGTCCTACACTCAAACTGTTCTACACCCACACTGTCCTACACCCACACTTTTCTACACCCACACTGTTCTACACCCACACTGTCCTACACTCACACTGTTCTACACCCACACTGTCCTACACCCACACTGTCCTACACCCACACTGTCCTACACCCACACAGTCCTACACCCACACAGTCCTACACTCACACTGTCCTACACTCACACTGTTCTACACCCACACTGTCCTACACCCACACTGTCCTACACCCACACAGTCCTACACCCACACAGTCCTACACTCACACTGTCCTACACCCACACTGTCCTACACCCACACTGTTCTACACCCACACTGTCCTACACCCACACTGTCCTACACCCACACAGTCCTACACCCACACTGTCCTACACCCACACTGTCCTACACCCACACAGTCCTACACCCACACTGTCCTACACCCACACTGTCCTACACCCACACTGTTCTACACCCACACAGTCCTACACCCACACTGTTCTATACCCACACTGTCCTACACCCACACAGTCCTACACCCACACAGTCCTACACTCACACTGTCCTACACCCACACTGTTTTACACCCACACTGTTCTACACCCACACAGTCCTACACCCACACAGTCCTACACCCACACAGTCCTACACTCACACTGTCCTACACCCACACTGTCCTACACCCACACTGTTCTACACCCACACTGTCCTACACCCACACTGTTCTACACCCACACAGTCCTACACCCACACTGTTCTACACCCACACAGTCCTACACCCACACTGTTCTACACCCACACAGTCCTACACCCACACAGTCCTACACCCACACTGTTCTACACCCACACAGTCCTACACTCACACTGTTCTACACCCACACTGTCCTACACTCACACTGTTCTACACCCACACAGTCCTACACCCACACAGTCCTACACCCACACAGTCCTACACCCACAGTGTTTTACACCCACACTGTTCTACACCCACACAGTCCTACACCCACACTGTTCTACACCCACACAGTCCTATACCCACACAGTCCTACACCCACACTGTTCTATACCCACACAGTCCTACACCCACACTGGCCTACACCCACACTGTCCTACACCCACACTGTTCTACACCCACACTGTCCTACACTCACACTGTTCTACACCCACACTGTCCTACACCCACACTGTCCTACACCCACACAGTCCTACACCCACACAGTCCTACACTCACACTGTCCTACACCCACACTGTTCTACACCCACACTGTTCTACACCCACACAGTCCTACACCCACACTGTTCTACACCCACACTGTCCTACACCCACACTGTCCTACACCCACACAGTCCTACACCCACACAGTCCTACACTCACACTGTCCTACACCCACACTGTTCTACACCCACACTGTTCTACACCCACACAGTCCTACACCCACACTGTTCTACACCCACACAGTCCTACACCCACACAGTCCTACACCCACACTGTTCTACACCCACACTGTCCTACACCCACACTGTTCTACACCCACACTGTCCTACACCCACACAGTCCTACACCCACACTGTCCTACACCCACACAGTCCTACACCCACACTGTCCTACACCCACATCATTCTATAACTGCACAGAACCACACACATATACATATCCACACCCAGACAGAACCGCATTCACATAAATAGAGTCTCATACCCATAAAGTACCACACACATATCTATACAGCTAAATACCCATACCCATTCAAATAAAAAAATACAGTACTGTACCCATACCCACAGTACCAAAATCATACCAATACTTATACATACCCATACAAGTCCCATACCTGTACAATACATACCATAATATACATAATAATTATACACTACCATACACACACTATACATGCTTCCATACAGATTGCTTTAGTTCAGGACTGTTTCAGTACAGGACTTTTACAGTTCAGGACTGCTTCAGTTCAAAACTGTTTTAGTTCAGGATTGCTTCAGTTCAGGACTGTTTCAGTTTCCAGATCAAAATGCTTAAAATAAGCTGCAGGGTTTTATTTCAATTCCAAAATGAACATCTTTTTTGAGTCTGATAAACAAGAACTGACAACATAACACAAACACATAATAACCACATCTGTGTGCATGTGTGTGTGTGTGTGTGTGTGCATGCGCATGTGTGTGTATGATTGCTTTTAATGGCAGTAAGCCATTGTATGTGTTACTGATTCAATTGGCTGCCACAACAGAATGTCAGACACACTGTCAATCACAATGGACATCACAAAGACGGGAGAGAGAGAGAGAGAGAGAGAGAGAAAAGGGGGAGAGGTAAGGAAAGCCGAGGCAGAGAAAGAGAAAGAGAAGAATTTGGTTATCAGTTATCTATCAGACAGATGAGCAGAGTTATGAATGTTAGCTAACAGACTGATGTGGTGATTTCATGGAAATCTTGAATTAAAATTATTTAGAATTTCCATCACCTTATTATATTCACCAGACTGTCCATAAACTCTTCTGTATAGCTACATCACAGTAGCTGATGTTATAAATCAAATCAGAGTTTATTTATTACATACATAAACATACACAATGTACAACAAGCAGTGAAAATGCTGAGACAACTCACATGAGCCCACATGATATACTCAGTATAAGACATCTAAGAATATACAAGATAATAATGTAACCAAAAAGAGGGAAGAGAGAACAGTCCATGGTGAAGAGAGAAAGAGTCCAACAGAGAGAACAGTCCATGGTGAAGAGAGAAAGAGTCCAACAGAGAGAACAGTCCATGGTGAAGAGAGAAAGAGTCCAACAGAGAGAACAGTCCATGGTGAAGAGAGAAAGAGTCCAACAGAGAGAACAGTCCATAGGGAAGAGAGAACAGTCCATGGAAAAGAGTACAGTCCAGCAGAGAGAACAGTCCATGGTGAAGAGAGAAAGAGTCCAACAGAGAGAACAGTCCATGGGAAAGAGTACAGTCCAACAGAGAGAACAGCCCATGGGGAAGAGAGAACAGTCCAGCAGAGAGAACATTCCAACAGAGAGAACAGTCCATGGGAAAGAGAACGGTTCAGCAGAGAGAACAGTCCATGGGAAAGAGAGAACAGTTCAGCAGAGAGAACAGTCCAGAAGAGAGAACAGTCCATGGGAAAGAGAGAACAGTTCAGCAGAGAGAACATTCCAACAGAGAGAACAGCCCATGGGAAAGAGAGAACAGTTCAGCAGAGAGAACATTCCAACAGAGAGAACAGTCCATGGGAAAGAGAGAACAGTTCAGCAGAGAGAACAGTCCAGAAGAGAGAACAGTCCATGGGAAAGAGAGAACAGTTCAGCAGAGAGAACAGTCCAGAAGAGAGAACAGTCCATGGGAAAGAGAGAACAGTTCAGCAGAGAGAACATTCCAACAGAGAGAACAGCCCATGGGAAAGAGAGAACAGTTCAGCAGAGAGAACAGTCCAGAAGAGAGAACAGTCCATGGGAAAGAGAGAACAGTTCAGCAGAGAGAACAGTCCAGAAGAGAGAACAGTCCATGGGAAAGAGAGAACAGTCCATGGGAAAGAGAGAACAGTCCAGCAGAGAGAACATTCCAACAGAGAGAACAGCCCATGGGAAAGAGAACAGTTCAGCAGAGAGAACAGTCCAGAAGAGAGAACAGTCCGTGGGAAAGAGAGAACAGTTCAGCAGAGAGAACAGTCCAGAAGAGAGAACAGTCCATGGGAAAGAGAGAACAGTTCAGCAGAGAAAACAGTCCATAGGGAAGAGAGAACAGTCCATAGGGAAGAGAGAACAGTCCATGGGAAAGAGTACAGTCCAACAGAGAGAACAGTTCATGGGGAAGAGAGAACAGTCCAGCAGAGAGAACATTCCAACAGAGAGAACAGTTCATGGGGAAGAGAGAACAGTCCAGCAGAGAAAACATTCCAACAGAGAGAACAGTCCATGGGGAAGAGAGAACAGTCCAGCAGAGAAAACATTCCAACAGAGAGAACAGTCCATGGGGAAGAGAGAACAGTCCAGCAGAGAAAACGGTTCATGGGAAAGAGAGAGCAGTCCAGCAGAGAGCTCTCTCACTGCTTCCCACTGAACTTGAGCAGACTTGAAGCTGTCTACCTTTCCCCTGTCTACCCCCTGGGTGTGTGTGTGGGTGTGGTGTGTATGCGTGTGTGGGTGGGTGTGTCTGTGTGTATGTGGGTGTGGATGAGGGTGTGTGTGTATGTGTGTGTGGTGTGTATGTGTATGTGGGTGTGTGTAGGTGTGGATGAGGGTGTGTGTGTATGTGTGTGTGGTGTGTATGTGTATGTGGGTGTGTGTAGGTGTGGATGAGGGTGTGGGTGTGTGGGTGTGAGTGGGTGAGGGTGTGTGTGTGTGTGTGTGTGTGTATGTGTGGTGTGTGTGTATGTGTGGTGTGTGTGGGTGTGTGTGTATGTGTGGTGTGTGTGTATGTGTGGTGTGTGTAATTGTGGTGTGTGTGTATGTGGGTGAGGGTGTATGTGTGGTGTGTGTGGGTGTGTGTATGTGGGTGAGGGTGTGTGTGTATGTGTGGTGTGTGTGGGTGTGTGTATGTGGGTGAGGGTGTGTGTGTATGTGGGTGAGGGTGTGTGTGTATGTGTGGTGTGTGTGTGTGTGGGTAAGGGTGTGTGTGTATGTGTGGTGTGTGTGTATGTGGGTGAGGGTGTGTGTGTGTGTGTGGGTGAGGGTGTGTGTATATGTGGGCGAGGGTGTGTGTGTATGTGTGGTGTGTGTGGGTGTGTGTATGTGTGAGGGTGTGTGTATGTGTGGGTGAGGGTGTGTATGTGTGTGTGGGTGTGGATGAGGGTTTGTGTGTATGTGTGTGTGTGTGGGTAAGGGTGTGTGTGTATGTGTGGTGTGTGTGAGTGTGTGTATGTGGGTGAGGGTGTGTGTGTATGTGTGTGTGTGTGTGTGTGTGGGTGTGGGTGTGTGTATGTGGGTGAGGGTGTGTGTGTGTGGGTAAGGGTGTGTGTGTATGTGTGGTGTGTGTGGGTGTGTGTATGTGGGTAAGGGTGTGTGTGTATGTGTGGTGTGTGTGTATGTGGGTGAGGGTGTGTGTGTGTGTGGGTGAGGGTGTGTGTATATGTGGGTGAGGGTGTGTGTGTATGTGTGGTGTGTGTGTGTGTATGTGTGTATGTGTGTGTGTAATTGTGGTGTGTGTGGGTGTGTGTGTATGTGTGGTGTGTGTGTGTGTATGTGTGGTGTGTGTGGGTGTGTGTATGTGGGTGAGGGTGTGTGTGTAATTGTGGTGTGTGTGTATGTGTGGTGTGTGTGTAATTGTGGTGTGTGTGTGTGTATGTATGGTGTGTGTGTGTGTGTGTGTGTGTGTGTGTGTGTGTGTGTGTGTGTGTGTGTGTGTGTGTGTGTGTGTGTGTGTGTGTGTGGATGAGGGTTTGTGTGTATGTGTGTGTGTGTGGGTAAGGGTGTGTGTGTATGTGTGGTGTGTGTGGGTGTGTGTATGTGGGTGAGGGTATGTGTGTATGTGTGGTGTGTGTGGGTGTGTGTATGTGTGGTGTGGGTGTGTGTATGTGTGGTGTGTGTGTGTGTATGTGTGGTGTGTGTGTGTGTGTGTGTGTGTGTAATTGTGGTTTTACCATCAGGAGATCCAGTGACAAGAATGTTTGAAGTCCAGATTTGTCCATTTTGGTGATGAGTGTGGAGGGGATCATGGGTTTAAATGCTAAGCTGTAGTCACCAAACATCATCTTAACATAATGACCTGTCCAGGTGAGTCAGAGTGAGCAGGTGTGTGATGGCGTCGTTGGTGGAGGGGGGAGTGACCGACTGTAGAGGATCCAGGGAGTCAGTGAAGACAGAAGCTCTTCAAACCACTTCATCACAAATGATGTGAGAGTCCCAGAGCGTCAGTCACTGAGAGGCGAACTGGGACAGCAACATTGGTGCCTGTTTGGACTGATGTGTGAGGGAGAGGCTGATAACGTCTGCAAATACCAGAGCCAGCTGGGTTGTGCAGGCATTCAGAACGCCATCACAGATCCCATCTGGTCTGCCGCCTTCCTGATGTTCAGTCTCTTTAGCGCTTTTCTGGCATGTCTCTGTGTACCTGAGCACTGCCCTCTGACCAGCTCTGTACATGCCCCGCCCACCACACCATTACTTCCGCTAGCATCACTAATGAAATTAGCACTGTTAGCACAGCCTTGAAGTACTAAAAGCTCATTCACCACAGACTCATTCACCACAGATTCATTCAGCACAGACTTGATTGATATATTCAATAATTGACTGATAATTGTCTGATTAATGGGTCATTTTAAATGGTCAGACCTATACAGTTGCTGTCATGTCCATCTGTTGCTATTGCAAAAATAATTTTATTACACCAACTACTGATTCTTCATGAAGTAGCAACACGATGCTTTGTGCACCATCTTGACCAAAACCCATGAACTAGAGATCCTGAAGCCAATTCTCCTACCACAAACGGGCAGGCAGGGTCACACACGGACCAGTACAGTGGGACTGCCCCTCAGATACTGTACGTCTCACTTCCAATCCCAGAGTGTTTAATCTGACTTCTGTCATGTCCGAATCATAATCCCACTCTGTGCTGTCATGGAGACACTCCCTTTGTCACCTTTGGCTCTCTGAGGCTCTCGTCTTCTGTGAAGCCGTTTGTAGTGATGCACAGAGCGTCTTGGCAGCTTGGCCTGTTGTGTCTTTCTTCTTCCTTTGTGCTACGTGTTTCCATTATGCAAGAAAACCCAGACATGCTCATTTGCTAAGGATTAATGTGAAACAGACTTCCTGTTGAAAACAGGCACTTCCTGTTTAAGGCTGGAACTATGATAATACAACCCCTTCATCCCAGCCCTGTCCTCAATAAATCCTCAGCCTCTTAGAGTTGTCGCCATGCCGACGTGAGACAAACACAACAGCTCTGTGATTCCAGGGAGATCGGTTAGATTAAAAAACATCAGAACAAAAGGCTTTTTACCGCTTTTAGTAAAAGCAGCAGCCATCTTGGCTGAGACAATAACAGGATTAGCTCAAGTGTTGTCAGTCTGCATAGGGACATAATGCACCTGTTAATATTCAGAAATAAATTAAGTGAAGGGTATGTGTGCGTGGTGTGTATGTGTGTGTGTGTGTGTGTGTGTGTGTGTGTGTGTGTGTGTGTGTGTGTGTGTGTGTGTCTAAGAGGGGAAGTAGAACTTGCATTCACAATGATAAATATTCATGAGGCCTCTCAGTGGAGGGGAGAGTGTAATCATGCCAGTATTGATGTGTCTGAAGCCCTTATGATCCTGCTTTCAACAGCATTCAAAATAGAGGCTGTGGTCATAAACCCACCATGTGAGGAGTGTGTGTGTTTGGGCTCAACAGACAAAGAACTACGATAAAGACAGGCATCCGAGCATAGAGCCTGGCACTGTACACACTGCAGTCCTGCTGAAACATATGAACTTATGTTTCTCTTTCATCTCAGACTCTGACACCTACTGCCATCGTGACTTGTGTAACGCTACATTTTTCTCTTTTCTTGCTGGATTCATTCTAATTCAGTTTGTGATAAGTAATAGTAGCTCAGATCATGCTATTCCGGATTAATCCAGGCTATTCCAGGTTGGCTTGTGATAGCACAGGTAATGGGAATTTCTTGCTAGCCCTGATTACTTTAGCTCAGTTTGTGAAGATGTGGGTCATTCTAGCTCAGGTCAGGCTATCATGTAACTACAGCTAGTCTTAAGATAAGTGGGACACATATCACTGTAGTTTACATGGAGCCAGTCATAGATTTTCTTAAGAGGGATTTGGTTAAGTTTGACAGGTATAACATTTTTGTTGAAAACACAAACTTACCACATTGGAGGTGTAAGAGGATGAGGGATGTTCTGTGTTCAAATCCATTGCAAACAGGTGCATGAAATTGTCCATGCAGCATCCAGTCACGGGCAGTGGTTGTGCTGAAGAGTCACAGGAACTCACCTGGTCAGGATTTCACCTTCCACAAGCCAGGTCACAACCTGCCTGCCCTGCTGGAGGTAAGTGCTGTTAATGGAAAAGTTTAGGAACAAGAGCACACGCAGTCTGAAGCAGTACACCATGCTCACAGAGCAGGACTGGCCCGCGCTGAAGCGTGTAGCCTTCAGAATCACACTTCCTCTGGTACATCGCTCACTACCACCAGCACCATGCTGATTCTCTGTGGAACATCTGCAGAGCTGAGTGATGTGTGCACCAGTGACATCTGCTCACCAGCCTGAGATCACTTTGCACAAGTATCAGATGGAATGAGTAGTGTAAATTCTGGAGTGAGTTATGTAAATTCTGGAGTGACCAGTGTAAATTCTGGAGTGAGTAGTGTAGGTCTTGGAGTGAGTAATGTAAATTCTGGAGTGAGTAGTGTAAATTCTGAAGTGAGTAGTGTAAATTCTGGAGTGAGTAGTGTAAGTCCTGGAGTGACCAGTGTAAATTCTGGAGTGAGTAGTGTAAGTCTTGGAGTGAGTAATGTAAATTCTGAAGTGAGTAGTGTAAATTCTGGAGTGAGTAGTGTAAGTCTTGGAGTGAGTAATGTAAATTCTGAAGTGAGTAGTGTAAATTCTGGAGTGAGTAGTGTAAGTCTTGGGCTCTTGAGCAGTTGAAATTAGTACTCTGGAGTAATGAATCACACTTCACTGTCTGACAGTCTGACGGATGAATCTCAGTTTGGCATATGCCAGGAAAATGCTACCTGCTGGAATGCAGAGTGCTGAGAGTAAAGTTTGGTGGTGTAGGGAGGGAGAATGGTTTGGATGGGTTTTCAAGGTTCTGGCCCTGAGCTGCAGTGAAGGGTAATGTTAATGCTCGCGCACACAAGACATTTTAGACACTAATGTGCTTCCAGCTTTTGGTAGCCCTTTCAGGACTGTGTCCCGGTACAGGAAGTGAGCTCCGTAAACGCGTTGTGTGGTGAGTTTGGTGTGGAGGGAACTCAGTGGGCTGTACAGGGCCCTGAGTGCTTTCAGTGTCTTTGGGATTAATTGGAACATGGTTTGTGAGCCAGGTGACCTCATACCACATGACTGCTTGACCTCACAAACACTTGTTTGTATGAATGGGCTCAAAGTCCCAATGACACATGCCAAAAATCCTGTGGAAAGCCTTCCCAGAATAGTTGTTAGTGTTAGCCTGTTAGCGTAGGCCTCAGATAGGTGGGAGAGCTCCATATTAAACAGGTGGGAGTGCTCCACATGAAAGATGAGAGATGTATCATATTAATGCTCTACGGTTGCAGGAGGATGTCCAGCAAGCTCATACAGGTGTGGTGGTCATGTGATCACATACTGATGACCATGTGATCACTTCAGAAAGCACCTGTACATGCCAAGGGCCTATGTGAGGACAGATGGAGCTAGAGAGGGTGTGGTTGGAGAAGGGGGGTGGAAACAGTGAGGGCGGAGTGGGTATGGAGGAGGTGGGGTGGGGGTGGAGGAGGTGTGTGTGTGGGGGGGTGTAGAGATTTGACAGATTTTAGCATTAGGGTTAGTCCATTTAGTGTTAGTTAGACCGCGATTAACATTAGACTGCGGTTAGCATTAGACTGCGGTTAGCGGTACACTGCAGTTAGCATTAGCCTGCAGTTAGCATTACACTGTGGTTAGCATTAGACTGCAAGTAACATTAGATTTCTTTTTAAATTACACTGCGGTTAGCATTAGACTGCGGGTAACATTAGATTTCTTTTTAAATTACACTGCGGTTAGCATTAGACTGCGGGTAACATTAGATTTCTGTTAATATTACACTGCGGTTAGCATTAGACTGTGGTTAGCATTAGACTCCGGCTAGCGTGACACTGTGGTTAGCGTTACACTGCAGTTAGGATTAGACTGCGGTTAGTGTTACATTTAGGGTTGCCACGTAGGTCTGACAAAAAACAAGGACACTATGTCATATGCGAAAGTAAATTGTTGACGGGGGGGTGGTGGGGGGGGGGGTGTAAATTGTTGACGGGGGGGGGGGTTTAAATGGACACACCGAGAAAAAAAAGACGGGTTTAAAGTGTGCAGAAACAGTCTAAATAGTCGTTTGAGCTAACCTAGTGAAACCGGGACAGCGACGTGAAAAATCGGGACAGTCCCGGGAAAACCGGGAGAGGTGGCAACCCTAGTTACACTGCGGTTAGTATTAGACAGGGGTTAGCATTAGAGTGCTATTAGTGTTGCACTGCTATAAGCATAAGTCTACTTTTAACTAGACTACTGTGAACTAGACTGCCGTTAACCAGACTGCTATTAACTTGAGGCTAGGGATACGCTGTCTTGCCTATCAGCTATCAGAAAGAATCAGGCTGCAGTAGTGTCAGTGACTGTCACCTATATTCAACCAGTACAACCAGTGGTGGGCATTCCAGGGTCAGAAAGTAAACTCTGTGTACAACACTGTTGGCTAACTTGGAAATTAGTTTTGCTGGGCTATCTAGAGATTAGCTGGAACATTTGTCATTACTTTGATGAAGTGAATGCAATTTTATGGAAGGGAGGACTTCAGGAAAAGGTGGGAGTCACTCAGAGCTCAGTATGTTCATTATAAGAAGCCTGCATATTAGTAATGTGTCACAATACAGCCCCTAACTCCTCCCTTTGGGCGTGTCTGTTATAGTGGTGACCCCTAACTCCTCCCTTTGGGTGTGTCTGTGTAAGTGGTGACCCCTAACTCCTCCCTTTGGGTGTGTCTGTGTAAGTGGTGACCCCTAACTCCTCCCTTTGGGTGTGTCTGTGTAAGTGGTGACCCCTAACTCCTCCCTTTGGGCATGTCTGTGTAAGTGGTGACCCCTAACTCCTCCCTTTGGGTGTGTCTGTGTAAGTGGTGACCCCTAACTCCTCCCTTTGGGCGTGTCTGTGTAAGTGGTGACCCCTAACTCCTCCCTTTGGGTGTGTCTGTGTAAGTGGTGACCCCTAACTCCTCCCTTTGGGCGTGTCTGTTATAGTGGTGACCCCTAACTCCTCCCTTTGGGTGTGTCTGTGTAAGTGGTGACCCCTAACTCCTCCCTTTGGGCGTGTCTGTTATAGTGGTGACCCCTAACTCCTCCCTTTGGGTGTGTCTGTTATAGTGGTGACCCCTAACTCCTCCTGGCTCATGCAAGTCGTTTTTTTTTAAGTGCTAATTAGCATCTAAGTGCTAATGTGCAATTGCTAACTATAAATTAACATTGTGTCTTCAAACTGCTATCCTGCCTCACACACTACAATAAGAATCACTCACGTTACAATAAGAATCCTGTATATTTGTTATTTCTTATAAATATGTTTGTTATAAGAAGCCTGCATATTCATCATAAATATATTTGATATAAGAAGCCTGCACCTTTGTGCAGGTGCAGTGTGCACGTGTGAGCCCTTTATCCTGTGGTGTGTTTGGTGCACTTGAGTGTAAAAACACGCCCAGGGTCCAGCAACACTGCGCTGGGTGATCAGGCACTAGCAGTTGGTGTTAGTCCTCAGTGTCAGATTGGAGTGTTTTAGGCTTAGACAGCTGTTCGCATTAGGACAGCTGTTAGCATTGACAGCTGTTAGCATCAAGACAGCTGTTAGCATCAAGACAGCTGTTTGGTTCAACTGAATTTAGAGTTAGACTGGTGTTAGACCTGAAATGAATAACAGGGGCATCTAAAAAGAATTAATCTTAAACAGCTTCATTTGTCATTTAATTCTAAATCCTTAAATAAAAATGACTTTATCCGTTTGTGGCATTAAATATCAACTATATAATGGCATCAGTTTCATGGATTTTGATAGCAGGTTTTTCTAGCTGCCAGGGTACATGAATTGGTCGTGATCCAGGGCAGCTTGTATCAGAGCGAGGGAGGAGTGTCATGTCATCGTATATTAATATCTGGAATACGCTCGGTAAGAGGGAGAGACAGACACAGAGAGACAGACGGACAGAGAGAGCGACAGAGGGAGAGAGACAGGGAGACAGAAAGAAGAGAGACAGAGAGAGAGATAGATGGGTAGAGAGAAAGAAAGTAGTGATGAGGGGGGTGGAGATTTTTTCACTGATAGTTGATAAATGTGTTGATGAATGTTTTAATGAACTCATTTGCTGGACACTACATCATACAGCTTGATCATAGCAGCTGAGGCCCAACCCCTTTATAGCTCTGATTAACGTGGGGGAACGACCAGACAAAGAAAGGAAGAAAATGAACGAAAATGAGACAAAGAGATAATAGGGAAAAACAGAAATGAAGAGGGAGCAGCACAGAGGATAGAGACAGGGATGAGAGCAGAGAAAGAGTGAAGGGGAATGAGGGAGAGAGAAAGAGAGAGGGGGGGCAGAGACAAGGGAGAGGCACAGGTGAGTTTAAAGATGACCTTTAGTCCCTCCCTATATGGTGACCCTGAGGTCACATGGTTCAGTCAGCACCTGCTGATCCTCCATTACACACAACCACCTGTATGTCAGCTGGCCTCAGTCGCCATGGAGACAGTGAATCTGCTGTCCCACATCAGCTTTGATAGGGGTTTCCATAGAGACGTGGTACCTCCCCACCCAATCATGTCAGGACCAGGTGGGATTACAGTTAGCTCACCCTCAAAGCCCTCAGGAAAAAGAGGCTTCACTAAATGGTTGAACTATATGAATACATTTTCTTTCTTTCTTTCTTTCTTTCTTTGACTGCTGTAGTCTGTTGATTAGCTGTAGTGTGCTTATTTAGATCAATAATAGCTCCGCCCCACAGTGTGGGAGGGACATTGGCATCTCCAGACTGGGCTGCCCTTCATCTTATTAACTCGTGTGTGTGTGTGTGTGTGTGTGTGTGTGTGTGTGTGTGTGTGTGTGTGTGTGTGTGTGTGAGAGTGTGTGTGAGTGTGTGTGAGAGTGTGTGTGTGTGTGTGTGTGTGTGAGAGTGTGTGTGAGTGTGTGTGAATGTGTGTGAGTGTGTGTGTGTGTGTGTGTGTGTGTGTGTGTGTGTGTGTGTGTGTGTGTGTGTGTGTGTGTGTGTGTGAGTGTGTCTGTGAGTGTGTCTGTGTGAGTGTATATGTGTGAATGTGTGTGAGTGTAGGTGTGAGGATGAGGATGTCTAGTTTTAGTCAGATTCCTGGTGTTTCATTTTTATTTTACAAATGCGTAGACTCAGACAAGCAGACAGGACCCAGATGTATAATGCAGCTTTGCAGTCTACAATAAGGACCCAGACGTGTCCATTTGAGTTTCATTAATTCGTTTGAGTTAGCAGGCCTGAGCAGTCTTAAGGAGCAAATGTACACAAGGTGTGTAACTTTTGTGCTTCTGCATTGGCTGAACAGGCTTCTGGGAGGGGCCTGCTGTGGCAACGCTAGTGTGATATGTAAATTAGATTAAATGAGATGCAAATTAGATGAGTTTGTGAACTCCCCTTTCACACAGGCAACTCATTAGGATACGACACAAACATCGACATGTAACATCACATGACACAAACACCGACACGTGACTTCACATGACCATTATAATACCATTATAAAGACTATAATACTATTCTAAAGACTATAAAAATACTGCTCTAAAGATTATAATACTATTCTAAAGACTATAAAAATACTGCTCTAAAGATTATAATACTATTCTAAAGACTATAAAAATACCATTACAAACACTAATAGCCAGCCTAAGGTAACTGAGACCTGAGGTAACTGAGGCCTGAGGTAACTGAGGTAACGGAGTCCTGAGGTAACTGAGACCTGAGGTAACTGAGGTAACTGAGACCTGAGGTAACTGAGACCTGAAGTAGCTGAGGTAACTGAGACCTGAGGTAACTGAGACCTGAGGTAACTGAGGTAACTGAGACCTGAGGTAACTGAGGTAACTGAGACCTGAGGTAACTGAGACCTGATGTAACTGAGACCTGAGGTAACTGACCTCAGACCTGAGGTCAGACCTGAGGTTCAAGATTTTAACTTTAACATACAGAGCACTACACAACACAGCTCCTGTGTATGTCGCTGACCTGCTCCACCCCTACACTTCATCGCAATCACTCAGGTCAAACAACCTGAGTTTACTGTCTGTGCCACGCTCATGTCTAAAGACTCGTGGAGACCGAGCGTTTAAGGTGGTTGCTCCAAAACTGTGGAACACACTTCCACCACATTTAAGATCAGCTGATTCTGTGGATACTTTTAAAAAACAGCTAAAGACTTTCCTTTTTACGCAGGCGTTTAGTTAGTGGTGGAGGTTGCAGCCGTTGACCTTGTGCACTGTATTTTATTTCTGTTTTATAGTGTGTTTTTGTGTTTTTTATTTATTTTATTTTATTTTATTTTCCATTGTAAAACACATTGTGGCTTGTGCCTGTGAAAAGTGCTATATAAATGAATTTTACTTACTTACTTACTTTTACTAACTGAGACCTGAGGTAACTGAGACCTGATGTAACTGAGACCTGAGGTAACTGAGGTAACTGAGACCTGAGGTAACTGAGACCTGAGGTAACTGAGACCTGAGGTAACTGAGGTAACTGAGACCTGATGTAACTGAGGTAACTGAAACCTGAGGTAACTGAGACCTGAGGTAACTGATGTAACTGAGACCTGAAGTAACTGAGGTAACTGAGACCTGAGGTAACTGAGACCTGATGTAACTGAGACCTGAAGTAACTGAGACCTGAGGTAACTGAGACCTGAGGTAACTGAGGTAACTGAGACCTGAGGTAACTGAGGTAACTGAGACCTGAGGTAACTGAGACCTGATGTAACTGAGACCTGAGGTAACTGAGGTAACTGAGACCTGAGGTAACTGAGGTAACTGAGACCTGAGGTAACTGAGACCTGATGTAACTGAGACCTGAGGTAACTGAGACCTGAGGTAACTGAGAACTGAGGTAACTGAGACCTAAGGTAACTGAGGTAAGTGAGATCTGAGGTAACTGAGACCTGAGGTAACTGAGACCTGAGGTAACTGAGGTAACTGAGACCTGAGGTAACTGAGACCTGATGTAACTGAGACCTGAGGTAACTGAGACCTGATGTAACTGAGACCTGAGGTAACTGAGGTAACTGAGACCTGAGGTAACTGAGAACTGAGGTAACTGAGACCTAAGGTAACTGAGGTAAGTGAGACCTGAGGTAACTGAGGTAACTGAGACCTGAGGTAACTGAGGTAACTGAGACCTGAGGTAACTGAGAACTGAGGTAACTGAGACCTAAGGTAACTGAGGTAACTGAGACCTGAAGTAACTGAGACCTGAATGTCACATTTAACACTGCCAAATGTCTCACTAACCCTAGAAAAATGATTGTTACCACAGTAAATGGCTTATTCACATTGGACCCAGTTACCATTTAGATTTCTGTGGTCTCAGTCTATAAAGACTGTAACCTTTAAAAGTGACCACATTTAAAATTCTCACTTCTGCCCCAGGAGAGTGAACCTGTCCTGCTACTCTGAGGCAGAAGCATTGGTACACATGGGGAAGGAGGGAGGAAGGGAAGGAGAGGAGGGTGAGAGAGAGAGAAGAAGAGGGAGAGAGGAGAGGGAGAGATGGAGAGTGAGGGAGGGAGAGGAGAGAGATGAGAGGGGAGAGGGGAGAGAGTATGAGGGGAGATGGAGAGAGAGAGAGAGAGAGAGAGAGAGAGAGAAATCTGAACAATACTCACATAATAATATTCTAAGAAACATGGCAAAGATCTGATGAAGCATCACTGTGCCCAACAGGAAACTCTGAAATCACAATTTCCTCAAAAATCATGCAAATATTGGAGAGATTCAGGAGGCATATTTATCAGAAATCAGATTCCTCTCTATTGTCAAAAAGGAAGAAAGGACTCACCAAACATCAAAAGACATTTATATATGTGCATTATACCTTCTGACCATTCTACTGTTGTTGAGATCATTGATATTCTTCACAGTCAGAAATGTGCAGATGTATCACACACCAGGAGAATAACCTCATATCAAACTACCTGAATGTACCACACCAGAGCAATAACAACACATATCAGACCACCTGAATTTACACCACACCAGGAGAATAACCTCATATCAAACTACCTGAATGTACCACACCAGGGCAATAACCACATATCAAACTACCTGAATTTACACCACACCAGGAGAATAGCCTCATATCAAACTATCTGAATTTACACCACATCAGAGCAATAACCACATATCAAACTACCCTTAAACCTCAGCTCCACTAGAAATGAACAATAACAAGTATTGACAGGGAATAAAAAAAGAAAACTGACTCCTGAGCTGACTCCAGTAGGGCCACCGAACCAATCACTGTTCTGATATGGTCTGTTCTAGTCTCTTCTGCCCTGGTGTGGTCTTGTGTGGTCTGGTCTGTTTTCATCTGGTCTGCTCTGGTCTACTCTGTTCTTATCTGCTCTCGTCTGGTTAAGTCTAGCCTGATCTGCTCTCGTCTGGTTAAGTCTAAGCCTGATCTGCTCTCGTCTGGTTAAGTCTAGTCTGATCTGCTCTCATCTGGTTAAGTCTAGTCTGATCTGCTCTCGTCTGGTTAAGTCTAGTCTGATCTGCTCTCGTCTGGTTAAGTCTAGTCTGATCTGCTCTCGTCTGGTTAAGTCTAGTCTGATCTGCTTTTGTCTGCTCTTCTATAAAGGGAGTTAAATGCCAGGTGCTGTGGCTGATCCCTGTGTGTGAAATGTCATGATGGATAAACTCTTGCAGTGTCACCTCTCTCCCTCTCTCTCTCTCTCTCTCTCTCTCTCTCTCTCTCTCTCTCTCTCTCTCTCTCTCTCTCTCTCTCTCTCTCTCTCTCTCTCTCTCTCACTCTGTCTCTCTTTGTCTCTCTCTCCCCCCCTCTCTCTCTG